>NC_142197.1:2862500-3025416 GCF_026936395.1 Plectropomus leopardus | reverse complement strand
GTAAAAAATCGGCAGTAAAATAAAAACAAAATACAGCCATTTAAAGTTGCATGCATAATAAAAAAATAAGTCCCACACTAGTGCTTAAAAAGTGATTCGAGATGCCTCCCTATTTCTTGCACCATCTCCTAAATAACAAAAAGTTAAGCTAATTTTCAGTTCTCATGCTGCTCTGAATTCATTATTATTTTTTAGATAATATGTATATAAAGCTACTTCATGAAAAAGACCTAACAGAGAGCATCTGTGGTTGTTTCAGAGAATGTTTGGTCTTTGAAATATGCCTCAAAGTCCTGGAAACGTCCTGGAAATGTATGAAACCTGCTTTTCATTAAGTTTAGTCCGGACTGTGTCCAGTGTGTCTCAAAGCAGCCGTTCCTCACGTGTCCACAGGGCGGCGCTGTTCCAGGAGCTTCTGTCCCGCAGAGCCAGCATCCCGCTGCACAACCAGGAGCTGCTGTACGAAGGCCGCCGCCTCGTCCTCGACCCCAACCGGCAGGCCAAGACCTTCCCCAAAACCTCCAGAGACAATCCCATCATGCTCGTCAGCCGAGAGTCCGTCGCCACCGTGGGACTCATCTTCGAAGACCGTACGTAGAGCCGCACGGTGACCTGCGGGTCAAACGGGACAAACTAGCTCGGAATAAAAACGCCGGGTGAAAATGTTGATATTGTACATTTCTGCGAATAACAAATACATTCATTTGTGTGTTTCATACATGTTATATCAGCTTTTCTAGAGTGACGTAGTTTATGAGCTGACTGTCATCAGGAGGCGGAGAGGACGACCGCCGCGCTGCAGACCAACGCTCAACGAAACCTGCTGCGATTTACGAAGTCATATCTGCGTTTCCAGCTGCTTTTTAGTCACCAAATGTGTGTTTTTTTTAGCGACCCATCCCAGCAGAGACAGATCCGTGGACAGCGATTCTTTATTACTGAGACGTCACTGATTTTGCAGCTGGGACTCAAATTTGCCTCAGTATTTTTGGCTAAAACACGATCTTTTCCAAACCGTAACCAGGGGTCTTTTGCGCCTAAACATAACCGCGTTAACCTCAGCGTTTTCAAAATATAAAGTTTCAACATGCACACGCAAATATCACCTACCCATGGTCTGCAGAAACGCACGATGACGACAAAAAACAAACGTGTGAAGCAGCTCATTAGAGGTCTTATTTTTATTGTTTGTTCTTCTTTGCGCTTAAAGAAACTTGATAAAGGAAACAGATATGAAACAGATTCATAAAGATTTAACATTTAAATGAACCCAGAGGAAAAAAAAAGTGATGCACATTTTAATTCTGTATGTTTTGTCTTTGCAGCCAGTCCTCCGAAAGTTCAGCCTCGCTACGACCTCGACCTGGACGCCAGCTACGCAAAGGTACCGAGTTTACAAAGTAAAATACGGACATTTTTTTCTGAGGTAATGAATGCACGGAGGTTATGTTTACGTTCTGAAGCGCTCGCTGATAATCTTGTGTGTCAGACGTTTGCAGGCGACGTTGGACATTTATGGAAAACGTCGGAGTCTCTGCTGGTTTATCAGGAGCTGGTGCGGAAAGGAGTTCGAGGGTTAATGTGAGTTCACACGCAGACACATCCGTGTGTTTGTGCACCAGCTGACAGCGTTTATTTGTCCTGTCTTCACTTTTTTTACATCTCTGTACTCAGATATTACGCAGATAATTTTGCGATTAAACAGGTCGACTGAAGTTTGAGCAGATCTGTTTAGATTTGGGTCACTTCCTGTTTACTGGCGTCCGTGTTTATGTTCACGAGGCGGATCAGAATATGTCGGAAAAATGATTTAATTGAGTGTACGTACGAAAATCCTTCAAATCACAAAAAACTATTTTAGGAACTTTAAGAAACTTTATTTATTTGATTAGCACCTTTCGTACAAGAAATGCAGCCCAACGTGCTTTACAAGAAAGAAATGAAACGCACGTCAAAACATATAAAAGACAAAAACGCACAAAATAAAACCTGCATGTAAAAATAAAATCAGAATAGAGCACATAACATGCATCTTCAAATGGATAAAAGCCACTTGATAATACGAGTAAAAGTCAGATAAAATAAGGGGAAAAATGTAGTGCATAACATGAAATGGAAAATAAAATAAATAAAATGTAAACCACTGACATTATTAATAAAATAAGCATAAAATTGGGTGTATAAAATGCATAAAATTACAAATACAAAATCTTAAAGACGTGCAGCACTTTATGTAAACAAGTCAGTATGGTCAAAAATCTTTTTATGAATCTTTATTTTAAAAAACGTGAATGAAAGCACGAAAAAAGATGTTAAAAAACAACATAAAACACATCTTTCAGGCATTTTCTTTAACCTTTAAACATAATAAATGAATCTGTTTTGATGGTTAAAAGATAATTAGTTGTAAATGTGTTTTATTTGTGCAGCGAGCTGATGAAGGAGGATTACAGCGAGATTCAGCACAAGAAGTCGGAGGTTTTCCGTCTGTGTAACTACTGCACTCAGATCCTGGAGAAGACAGAGCAGCTGTGAGTCTCTCACACACACACACACACACACACACACACAGAAATAAACTTTATTTAACTTCAGCTCATTAACGGCGACATGCATCAGGTAACCGCCGTCTCCCGTCCTGCAGGTTCGAGGTGTTGATACAGGCCAACATGATGTCATCAGAGTACGACGAGATCTCCGACATGCACAAGAAAATTCTCCGAGTGAGCGCTCGCCTTTTTTTGTCTTTTTACGTGTTTAGCTGTTCGTGGTCGAGAACTTTATTCAGTTCTGTCTTCAGAGGACAAACTGAGTCGACGATACTCAGCTCGCTTTGTTTGGGGGCCACAGATGTAAAATGACAGGAAGCCAGGGGCCCGCAGCCTCAAACATGTCTCTAGGACTGGAGGACATTTCTACAATTTTAGGACATTTCTCAGATTGTAAGCCATTGCTTTGGATCATAGGATGATGCTCAGATTTTAGGACATTTCTAGGATTTTAGAACATTTCTCGGATTTGTAGAATTTTAAGATATTTTTCTATTTTTAGTACATTTCCTGGGATTTGAGGATGTTTCTCAGATTTTAAGACATTTCTAGGATTTTAGGACATTAGGGTCTTCGCTAGGACCTCTGTCGGCGGTGTGGGTTATCTTCCATTAGCACCTTTTTTTGATAAACAAGCTCTATTTTGATGCTGTTTTATTCACTCTGGCACCTTACGGATACTAAAAATACAAAAACAGTCCCCGTGTGAATGGCTTTATTTTTATTGTGAATCAGAAAGTGGTTGGAGGGTCGTGCGCCCTGTCGAGGGGAATCGCTGTGCAGAGCTTGATGTTGTGTTTGAGGTGCTTTGTGGTTTTTCTGGGTATTTATGAAGGCGTGCTCATGTTAAATTTGTGTGTGTGTGTGTGTGTGTGTGTGTGTGTGTGTGTGTGTGTGTGCGTGCGTGCAGATTTCGAGCTCTCTGGAGCCGATCGAAAGAACAACGCAAGACATCAAGAGTAAATTCATCCCAGGAGGCCTGCTGACCGACGGCTGGACACAACAAGTGGGGACACACCCCGAGGACAGGAAGTGAGGCGTCTGAGTGTGTTTACATGTAGCGGTGTGTCGTATGTGTACGGTTCAGTATGTGTGAGTGTGTGACGGTGAGTTTGTCTCTGCAGCGTGGAGAAAATCAAAGTGCTGCTGGACGCCATCACAGCCATCTACCAACAGTTCAAGAAGGACAAAGCCGAGAGACGTAGGTTCAAAAGAACGGCTCTTTTTTCAGACTTTTCTCTATTTTTTTTTTTTTTTCTTAAGTCGAGAAAAAGGCCACATTTCTAAATGTTTGGTAACACTGATCTTAGATTAAAAATATATACATATAATGTGAATTGTATTTAATGACAATTCTCTAATTCTAACTTTGAATTCAGATTGTTTATAATTTATTTCCTTTAAATAGTTATTGATCTATTTGTGACCTCTTTTACCTGTTTCTTGGCTGCTGTAAATAAATTCTTACTTTATTATTATTCTGTGTTTAGGTCTGCCGTACAATGAAGAACAGATCCATAAATTTGACAAGTAAGTATTCTGACGTCATAGTGCCTTAAAAAAGGAAAATTTCAGTAATAACAATATAGTTTTAACCTGTATCTGACATCTGATTTATGATTTTAACACATAAACATTCATAATAATTTTATATTTCTGTGAAAATATCAAATGTTTCTTCAATTTGCGGTAACAACAAAATTCTACTTTGTGTTATATATAAACCTTTATTTAATCAGTTATTTAAACAGTCACATTTGGACCTAATTTTCAAGAGAGATCTGAATACATATGTGAATCAATAAAACATACAACAAATGATTTAAAATTTACAATATCAATTGTGATCAGTCTAATAATAAAATATCATAATATAATTAATAAATAAACAAAACTTTAAAAAAATACTAGACTAGTTATAGTGTATAAAAATGGCATATCTTTACACCAAATTAAAATGTATTTTATAAAAAATAAATTGTAAAAGAAATAATAAAAATAAATAAAGAAAAATCTACATTGTTATAAAACATGAAATGGAACAAAAAATCAATTAAAAATTTAAATATACGAGAATGGAGCAAAAATCAAAGTGTTATTAAAAGATGGATAAACTTTGGACTTAAGTTAATTTTCTTAAACTAATTAGATTGAAAAGAAAACTGACAGTGCATAGCATGTTGGTATGTACTGTAGGTTTTCTCTGGAGTATTCATTGAAGGCAGAGTACAGGATCTGCAGTTTTTGGTATTTTTTGGAGGTGCTGTGATGATTTTACAGATAAAATAATCAACATAAAATGAAATAATTACAACCTTTTCATGTGAAAACCATGTTTTTTTTCTGCTGCTGTAGTTGCAGCTCTCTGCCTGCAGAGGGCAGTTTGTCACCTTTGTTTTCTGGACTCTATGAGTTTGAGCTTTTATTTTGAAGTCCTGATCTGTGACCTGTGTGTGTGTGTGTGTGTGTGTGTGTGTGTGTGTGTGTGTGTGTGTGTGTGTGTGTGTGTGTGTGTGTGTGTCTGTGTCTGTGTGTGTGTGTCTGTGTGTGTGTGTGTGTGTGTGTGTGTGTGTGTTTTTCTCTGACAGGCAGAAGTTGGTGCTTCATGCCAGTAAAGCTCGGTCTCTGTTCACAGAGGAGTGCGCCATGAAATATCGCCTCTTCATCTCTAAGAGTGAAGAGTGGATGAGGTAAATCTGTCGCTCCGTTGTTCGCCTGCACAAACAGACAGGAAGTGGGCCTGGTCTCCCTGATAAAGTCCTCTTGTTGCTTAGCGACAGTGTGAAGAGTCAACAGCTTGGGCTCGGTGTGTTGAAGCGTCGTCGCGTTTGTGTTTTTTCAGGAAGGTTCATCACGTGAGGAAGCAGCTGCTCGGTCTGTCGGGTCAGCTGATCAGCATCGAGAAGGAGGTGACGATGCTGATGGAGAGAGCCATCAAGGTAAAAACACACCTGACAGGTTTATAACAGGTCATGTGATCGTGTGGATACATAATAAAAAGAATATATTATGAAAAAATAAAGGAAAATAGAGAAAAAAAAAAAAATACATTTACATACATTTAAAAAAATAAATGAAGTAAAAATCAAATGAAAAAAATCTGAAAAAAACAAAATGTAGCAAAAGTGCATTTAAAAAAGAAACCCTGTATTACAGTTTTTGATAAATGTAAAAGAAAACAGACAAAAATAAAGAACTGCATTAAATAAAGGAAATTAGAGCAAAAATTAAAAATAATAATATGGAGTGAGAATTTTCTTTTAATTACATAAAAAAAATCATGAAATCAAGAACAAAAAGCTACATTAAAAAAATAGCAAAAATTAATTTTAAAAAGTAACATTAATTTTTTTAAAAAGAGCGAAAAAAGATTAAAAAAAGCACATTATGAAAAAATAAAAATGTATAATAGGCATTAAATCTTGCTGTTAAGGTTTTGTCCAAATGAGACACAAATAAATGATCTGATCTGTCCTGATGTAAATATTAACCTCCGAGTGTTTAACTTATTATTTCCTGTGGTTTTTTAATTAGGATCGCTGAAAGCACTAGGACAGGTGTGTGAGGTCATGATGTCATACACAACTGTGTGTGTGTGTGTGTGTGTGTGTGTGTGTGTGTGTGTGTGTGTGTGTGTGTGTGTGTGTGTGTGTCCAGCTGCAGGAACAGCTGCCTCAGAAAGTTCTTCCTCTGGTGTCGAGCGGGATGAAACCTCAGGCCTACCTGAGTCAGAACACACTGGTGGAGATGACACTCGGGTGAGAACTTTTATTTACTCTTCATCATCATCATCATCATCATCATCATCATCATCATCATCACATCTGTTGAAAAAAGCAAAAAATAATCAGACACATTTAAACTGTCATTAAGTCAAATAAAATTAGGGGTTTTATTTCCTGCCAAGTTATTCATATTTTATTTTATTTTATTTTACTTTGTTTTAATTTATTTCATTTCATTTTATTTATTTACCTTATTTTATTTTTTGTTTTCTTTATTTATTTTTTCCATTTTTTTCTTTAAGTTTTGTAAAATGTGTTTGACTTTACTAAAAAAGCTCCCTATAAATAAAATGTATTATTATTATTATTATTATCATTATTATTATTATTATAACCCAATTTATATAAATCCTCTGGTGTGCACATGACAAAATCAAAGTTTGTGATAATACTAAGGAAGTTAAATAAGTCTCTGCCTGACGTCGTGTTGTGTTTCAGGATGAAGAAGCTGAAGGAGGAGATGGAGGGCGTCGTCAAAGAGCTGGCAGAGAACAACCACTTCTTAGAGAGGTCAGAAAACACGATTAATACACGTTCATTACGCTTAGCTTAGCTTAGCTTAGCTTAGCTTAGCACAAACACTGGAGGCGGAGGGAAACTGCTAGCCTGGCATCGTTTGTCAGATTTTAAGGGTTTTTAGTAACTTTGGGGCGTGAATTCAGCCACTAGTTAGAGATGCACTATAATTACCTGGATGGATAATTATCGGCCCGATAATGGGACTGATGACGTCATACGGATAATTCTGATAATACAGTTTTTGGACGATAAATAGAACCGATAATAACAAGCATAAATTGCTTTAATTTGTCCCGTGTTGCCATGGTTTCCGTCAATCGGTGTTTTCACTGTAGTGTACGGGACACTGTTATGGATGTTATGCAATAAAACAACATTTCCACGTCCAAAAACAAACGAACAAGACGATCTAAGGTCCCAGGGTGACGGAGGAGAGGACTACTAACGTGCCGAATTTATCGCTATTTTCGGAGCCTCTCTGCGGCGATGTTTTAAAAAACGCAGCAGGAGAAACATTTAGGGACTTATTTAGATCATCAGTGAACAAGGAGGACATATACTGTCCGGGGCGGCTCTTGGTATAGGCGTCCTCTCTCATTCTCCTCGGGTGTCTCCGCCAGTTTCTCCGAATGTCCACTCCGTGTGTGTGTGTGTGTGTGTGTGACGGGGACATGAGGAGAGGACACGCTGGACGCGGTTGGAGTTGAGGTGTAGTGAGTTTCCAGCTCTGTAAATGTGCAGAGATCACAGCAGAGCCGTGACTTAGGGACGGCTCTGTAGCTGCTGCTTCCTGACAGTTTGGGAATCTTCTTCTCTGTATTTCCTCCAGAACTCAAACACAATATTATTTTCAGCTTTATTTTTGTACAAGTCAAGTTGACAAAGAAGAGAAGAGGGAAAAAAATATATTTATAAAAATGAAATTGATTTTGCTCTTGAAAATGACTTTCTTTTACAAAAATGTGATTTTCAGTTTTTTGTCTGAAATGTTTTTTAATGAAAATGCAAAAATTAAATTCATCTGTTCTCACCACATCTGAGCCTGTCAGACCCTCAGGTCAATGAAAAACAAACAAAAAGAAATTATCGGTTATCGGTGTCTTATCGGCCACGAGAAGATGGAAATTAACGGTTTCATCAATTATTTAGTAATATTTCTAAGTTAGGGCTCAACTTGTACGACAAAAAGGGTCAACTGAGAGTAAATTTCGAGTTGTTTTTCATTGTAAACTGATTAAGGGGTTTCCAGTTGTGTCTTAATGTTGCTGTGAACTAAATCTTAATTTTGGTGGTTAGCAGTTTCTCCCAGATTCCAGTTTTTGTGGAAAACTAGTCTTAACAAATCACTGAAGATGAAACGATAACGTGACTGTCTGTCCTTCAGATTCGGCACTCTGACGCTGGACGGAGGTCTGCGAGGTTAAGAGTTTCAGACTTTGAGGGACTTGGACAGGATCGTAGACTCGCTGCGTTGTCTTCTGAAGCTCCTGCAGATTTGTACATATTCTGTGTGTTTATCTTGTAAATAATGTGACTGTAAGATGAAGCTTTTTTACCTGATGGTCCGTGAAGGAACTCTGCAAGCTGCAAGAAACTCTATACAACAAAAATCCCTTAAAACACACTTTTATAAATATACCCCTGAAATTACAGCGGATGACATTTGGTAGCCTAAAAAACACTTTAATTTTTTTCCAAACAGATTAAAAATGTTGGAAAACACTTTGATTTAGGTGAATGTATTTGGTGTGTTTTCATGGGTTATTTAAGGATTAATTAAGGGCATTTTAAGGAATTAAATAGTGTGTCATAATGAGTGGGTTGTAATAAATTAAGGTGCTCCTAATGGACTTTCTCCAAGAGGGGAAAACCCCTTAAAATAAAAGAGGTACTGTATATAAACTTTAATATGGACCTAAAAAGGACCTTAGCATTACATTAAAAGGGCTAAAACTCCCTTAAAATGAATCCTAAAATATCAAAAAGCCCTGAAATTTCACTGTAGTTGAAAAGTTTTGAAATAAGGGATTGTTTTGTTATTTTGCCTATTTGACGACGTTTTAACTCCTCTAAATGTGCTTCATCTGTGCAGAAAGTCCATTAAAAAATACCTTAATTATTACAAACTATAAATACTCCCTTAGAGTCTAAAATACTATAATTGCTTCCCTTAACATGGGTCGCAATGAAAATGTTGAGGATGTTTAAAATGCTGATTAAATTTGCAGTTTTATTTATTGTCAGTAATCAATCAGCTTGTAATCTTATCAATGAGTTGCTGGTTATTCAGTTGTAACATGTAGAAAATACCTCCTCACCTTCATCAGTCCATCATCTTCATCTTTTACTCTTTAGAATATGTTAATGTTTTATTTTGTTTTGTCAATAATCAGCATTTAAAATGCTCAATGAGTATTAAAAACAGAAACTGTAAATAAATAAAGATATTATCAGAGATGGCGCTGTGTGAATGTTTTTTTTTATGTTGAAATCACTTAATGCTTAAAATAAATTATAATGAATATATTAGCAGATACATTTTTGATTAAACTGTAAAATAAAGATATTTAATAAATCGAAAATATTAGATATTATGAGAAACTAAGCTGTAATTTTAAGAGAACAAAATTGTGATTTTGTGAAATTTGGACCAACTGTATCAAAATTAAAATTTAAAAGGGAATTGCTTTAAAATATTAAACATTGACTTATGTAAATGTTTCGTCACTTTCTGCCTATATATTTCAAAATTTACTTTGACTTATTTGTTTAGATTTTTTTCTTTTCCATGTTTTACAAAAAGATTGAATTATTTGTATTAATTCTTTTTTAAAATATTAAAATTTAAAAAATGTGTTAATTTTCTTACGATATACATTAATTTCCTCTTAAAAATTCATGCTTTGAACTCTCCATCTGAAAATTCTGACTTATTTCATCTGGGCTATATTTTTTTTTAATTTTCTTGGCAGAAATTAACTTCCATACCTGTGATGTTTAATTGCGTTTTGTGGTTATAATATGACTTAAAATCACATATTTGAAAGCTCACAGACTCAGGGTGAGTTTGTTGTCTTTCCTCCCTCCCATCAGCACCATTGTTGGTTTCCCGTAGCAACCGGCCTGTTGGAAAATCACCGTCTTGTCAGCACTGCGGTTGCCATGGCGACATGCTGCGACAGCAAACCTCCGTCAGCATCAGACCAATAATTGTAGATGGACAGCATCGTTTCCTTTTAAAGAGACAGCAGCTTGTGACGGTGTGTGAAGGTCGACAGGTGACACTGAAAAAAATAATTATTTTTAATCAATATCTCAGAATTGATCGCCATTATTTCTAGCATATCTAACATATTGGGAGAAAATTAAATTCAAAATAAAAACCAAGTACCGCAAAAATCAAGAAACATAGATAGAGAACGGAATAAATCACACGAAATATATATTTTTAAATGATTATTATACTTACAATATATCTAAATAAAACTGAGAGCTGTGCTGTTTTTAGAGGTGATAGTTATGTGCAGAAATAGTAGTAATAATTAGATAAAATAAAGTAATATAAATTCGACATTAATTGCAGTGATCTTCACTTTTTTTTTTTACCACGTTTATTTATATTAATCTATTTTAGTATATTTTATCATTTTTAATTGTATTCCATGTATTTATTGTTCCTTGTTTTGTCTTTTTTTATTTTTTTCACAATTCTTACCATTTCCTGTTTACTCAGGTTTGTGCATTAATTTAAATTAATCAGGAAAGCAAAGACAGTGAATGAGTGCATTGATTTAAATGTTTTTATATGATGTCACAAATGTAAAAATAAATTACAAATATAATCAAAAGTAAATGATGAATAGAAATGCAAATAGTCAGTTAAATGAGGGATAAAATAAAATGTAAATAATAATATAAAATAAAAAATGAATGTAGAAACTTAAAAAATATATAAAATAAGCAAAATAAATTAAAACAGCAATTGCAATGGTCTGCATTTTTCTATGTTGTATTATTTCACAGTTAATATGTCCTTAATTGTTTACTTTATAATGTCAATAAAGATTTGTTGGCAGAAAAAAAAACACAAGCACTGCTGACGTAACCTTATTACGTCAGCAGGAAACACGATGTAAACACGGATAAACAACATCCGGCTAGTCATCTCGGTTAGCTTTTGTCCGTTTTTTTGCCGTTAACGCGCGCTGACTTTAGCTTTATCTCATTTTATTTTCATATTTTTCATCCGCAGTTTTATCTTTTGTTGACGGAGCCGTTAGCTGTCGAAGCTAACGCGAGCTAGCTGCCAGCGTTCACCAACATGGACGATAACAAGGTAAGAAGCTAACGGCTAACGGCTAACGGCTGCTGTGATTAAACGAAGATAATTAACGCAGTTTAATTAACTTTATGTTACAGTCACAACAGTGATGCTGCTGGCTGTCAACTTAATCACCAACTTTATGTTAACAAAGTAGTTTGTGAGGCTAACTGTAAGAGATTAAGGACGTTATGTGTTGCTAACTAAGTGTAGCTAGGTTAGCTTGTACTGCCGATGAGTATAAATATAAATATTGATAAATCTGTAATTTAACTACAACAGCTAACTTCAGGTCATTTTTGTAGGGCGATTAAATGTTTACAGTTTGACTTTTAGTTAACAACAGCTGGACCGATATCCCAGTGTTTAGTGCAGCATTAAATACAGTAAATATTTCTAAATACATAAAGTAAATATAAGTAAACCTTTTAGCACTGAGCACTAAATTTAGATTTTTTTTATAAATTGGGGTAAAATGTCCTGAGAACTATATATTTGTAATTATCACAATTATATATTTTAAATTATTTTAAAGAATAATTTTAATTTTAAGCTTTTTTTTCTTTCAGTGTAACTGAATCTGTAATTTAGTTAGATCAGTTAACTCTTTCTTAATGCGGGGTAACTGGTACCTTTTTTGAATAAAATTTTAACCCTTTAAAATCTGGATTGACATCACTTTTCTTGTGCTGCATTCACACTTTCCACCAGTATTAAGTGCAGTAAATATTTATAAATATATAAAGTAAATACAGGAAAAACTTTAAACACTGGGGTTTTGTGCTAATTTTCCTGTATTTTTATTATTAATTTTGGGGTCATTTCTTCTGAAGTCTCTCTTTGCCTTTAAGAGGGCGGGTGAATTTGCCCGGGTTTCAAAGAGTGTTCAAGATTTTTGCACGCTCTCAAAAATATTCAGAAATCACAAAAAGCCATGTAAATTGCTGATGCACGTTTTGATGTATTTCATTTTTCCTGTCACATTATATTTTATTAATTTGTTTAATTTGAAAAGATTGTTTTCCAGATAAAGCCTCAGTGAAATTAAAAACACATTTTTTTGTTGATGAGAAATGTTTATTCCCACCCTTGTTGTTCTGATAAAGGTGGATATTACAGATTTATTAATGTTGAAAGTAAACATGAAATGTTTTAAATAAAGCAGCATGTTGTTGCAGTTTTGGGTCGATAAATGATGATTTGTTTCGTTATCAGATGGTGGCTGGTAAAGTCAAGAAACCCGGCAAACGCGGACGCAAACCTGCAAAGATCGACCTGAAGGCGAAACTGGAGCGAAGCCGGCAGAGCGCCAGAGAGTGCCGAGCCAGGAAGAAGCTGAGGTACCAGTACCTGGAGGAACTGGTTTCCAGTAAGGAGAGAGCGATCTGTGCCCTGCGGGAGGAGCTGGAGATGGTAAATACACATTTTCATCATGTGGATTTTTCAAATATTTTCCCTCAGACTTTAAAAACGACTTTAGACAGAAAAGCTTGAAATTAGACTCAAACTTTAATGTTAAACTCGCTGAAACAGATCTTTAGTTTTCTTCAAATGTGTCGGTAAAAACTGAATAAGAAAACAAAAAAGACAGAAAAAAAACAAAAAAAGAGGAAAGAAAAATGCTATAAAAACACAAGTGGCATTTTCTTAAATTCTAAATTAAAAAAATTGTCACAAGGTTTTATAACTTAATGTAGATAAACTTACAAGTTTACAGTATACATGTGTAATAAAAAATAAAATACAAAGAGCAAAAATGTACATTTCACACTGTGCAGAAAAAAAGGAAGAAGCTGCAACTTTCTTTTGGTTTTCGGTTATAATCTTAAAACAAAAAACGTCCGACCGCACGACTGAGAAGACGATAATTCGTCTTTTCAGTGAATCTCACGTGTTTTACTTTGTGGGAACATTTAGCCGGCGCTGGTTCATCACCGTCGACCAAAACGCATTTCAGCGCTCTCACGGCGTCATTTTCTCCTCGCGAGGATTTTAAGAGCCGCAGGCGACTAAACATTTCCTGCAGTCGGAGCTCCAGCGTGTCAGCGAGGTAAGAAACACAGCAGAGGCACTTTGTGGTGATAAAGGGGTTAACTCTGGGTGTGAAACATGAAAAAGTTTCTGGGGCTTCGTCCACATCACTGTTTTTAAATTTAACCCTTTCCAACAAGCAATGACGGGAAAATGACACAAAAATGAGCAAGAAAGTGAAAAGTTTGAAAAAATTACCTGAAAATTTGTTAAAAATGAATAATTTTTTTTAAAAAGAGAGAAGGAAAAAAACATTATGACCTGGAAAACATGCCTAAAAATTGTAATAATTTTGTAACAAAATTTAAAATATTTAAATATGACCATTTTAAATATCATGTCCTTTTTTCCTTTCCCTGACTTTTTGAAAATAATTTTCTGCGTCTAACTGTGTTGCCAGTTGTGGAACGTTTCTTACCAAGTTGCTTGTTGTCTTTTTGCTGCACCTGTTTGCTGGAGGTTTGTTTTGTTTTACTTTGAAAAATGAATGAAGGAATGATACTCGCATTCACAGACCGCCCTCGTTTTCCGTAGTTTCAAATTTTTTATTTGAGCAGAAAATCAGAAATTGGAAAAACAAGTACTTATCCGTTTTTTATTATTTTAGTCTTTTTTTTTAATTTAATTTTTGGTTTTATTTTGATGCATGAATGATACGCAGATGCCGTCACACCGTTTTTCACGTATAATTAAGCAGTTCCCAAACTTCTCTGTCATGTTCTCTTTAGTTTTGCGCACATATTTAAAATTTCTCTGTAACCGTACAGTTTGAGTTCATCACGTCTCGTTGTCTCCGTTGTCTCCGTTGTCTCCGTTGTCTCCTGCAGTATAAGCAGTGGTGCTCGGCCATGGATCAGGGGAAGATCCCCTCCGAAATCAAAGCTCTGCTGACCGGAGACGAACAGAAAATGCCCCAAAGTGGCAGCAGCACCAAGACGTCCAAGAACAGCAAGAACAACATCAGCAGCAACGGACAGGGTTAAACGTGTCCACCTGAGGACGAACGTGTCCCCCTGAGGACAGAGAGACTGACGATATGAGGGAGACAAACTGCTGCTGTCAATCATCTAAAAAACCACAAACCTGCAGTCTCACGGGAACCCGCACGAACTTACAGACTCACAATCTTTCTGCTTTCAGCTTTTCTGATAATCTGTGTCACAGATGAAGCTGCAGTTAGAAATAATCCCGAAAAAGCTTCAAAATTAACACATTTCTTCAGCAGCAGAGTGTCTGAAACTGTTTCTGTAAACTCACAAGCTGATCTTACTTTTCTCAGTCGAGGAAACCGATGTCTTTGATAAAGGTAAGAAAATATAAATCTTATTTTTATGTTTATTTCACATCTAATTGTTAATTTTACCCTAATTTTAGTTGGATTTACTTAATTTTGTGATTTTTTTGCAACTTAAAAATGATTAAATATAAATGAACTTGTTCTAAATAAGTGATAGCAACTCAAGTTTTTAAGTAAACAAAGTTAGTCTTAACTTAACCCTTTAACACCTGGATCTTGTGCTGCAAGAAAAAACTCGGGGGGGAAAAATAATGAGCAAGTTGGCAAGACATGTCCCGCAAACTGCAAAAAAACTGCAAAAAAAAAAAAAGTTACAGGGAAATTATCAGAATTTTTTTTAGGTTTGATATTATTTAAAAAAACATTTCAAATTATTTTAAAGATAAAGGAATATATATATATATATATATATATATATATATATATATATTTTTGCACTTTCTTGAGGTCATTTTCTTGTTTGTTTCTGTTTGTTTTTTTTAGTCTTTTTTCTTATTTTTAGGTAATTTTCTTGCAACTTTTTACTAATTTCTTGCTAGTTTTTGTGAAGTTGCTTGTCACCTTCTTCCCATGTGTTTGAAAGAAATCAAGCCAGTCTGCTCAGGTATTAAAGGGTTAATAGAACTTTTTTTGTATTTTGTTTCATGGACTAAAGGATTTTGCACGTGGAGCAGCTGCAGGCATGTGCGTGATTTAGTTTTATGGAGGTTTTTTTTGGCTGAAACTTGATTGAATATTTATATTAGTGATAAAATCTAAAGTTCTGTTGAAATCTGAAGTAAAGTCAAAGAGAAAGATTTAGTCTGAGTATTTCTAGTTTGTTTTTTTTACATTGTTTTTTAAAGCGTAAAAGTGTGTTAAGTTTATTTGTTTCCACAAACTCGAGTCTTGTCTTAACCCTTTAACACCTGGATCCACATCAGTTTGCTTTTGCTGCGTAAAATCTTTGATTTCTTTCAAAAACATGGGGAGAAATATAATGAGCAACAGCAAAAAAGTTATAATTCTTATAATTATATATTTTAGATTATATTTCAGATCTATCCATAGATAAATAAATACAGTTCGTCAGATTTTAAGGTATTTTTTTCTTTTTTTTTGTGGTTATTTTCAAGTGATTTTCTTGTAATTTTTTACTAATTTCTCACGAATTTCGGGGTCATTTGTTGTTGCTCATCACTTAATTCCAATGTTTTTAATTGAAAACAAGTTTGCTCAGGTTTCAAAGGGTTAAGATGCTCATTTATTCCTAAATTCTACTGAATTAATACTGTTGAGTTAAAGTAGACCAGCCTGATTTGATTAAGTTGCTATCACTTATTATTTTTAATTTGACTTCACAAAATGAAGTTAATACAAAAAAAATCAAAGTAAACCTAAAAAAGGATATTAAGTAAACATAATAGTCATGTTAAATTACATTTTTCAAGGCAGTTTATTTCCTTTTAAAGTAAGATCAACTTGTCCGATTTTACCGACAGATCGTGAGAACCAAAAACATGGCGGAGAGCCGCAGACACTCGGTGAAAACATCGTGTACTTGTGTGTCGTCAAAGGTGCGTTTGGCTTCAGCGCCGCCCTGCGTTATATATTTATACCTATAAATCTCGCCGTGGTTCTCCAGTTTATAATCTAAATACGACTAATTATGTCTGTCGGTGTTTTCCAAGCGATTGGACGGCCGTCCTGCCGTAGCGTTAAAGACGGGAAGAGCCTGAATGTACTGAGACGATCAGAAGTGTGTTTGATATATTTTTGTATTTGTATTTTATTATATCGGCTCAGAGGAAGCGCGTCGTGTTTGTGATGTTTGTTTCAGCAGAGCGAGTTCGTTAGACGAAGATAAATTCGACAGAAATACTGCCCGCTGCTTCTGTTTCAGTTTTACGTGTTTACTCTCTGCTCACGTGGATCCATTATCGCAGCGTTGTTGTTTTTCTCTGTTTTTTGTCGGTGAGGTGATGAAATCCCTCGTGAACATTTGTGCACTTTCTATATTTGGCAGAAGCACTTTTTTTAGACGATTGTAGTTTGAGGCTTTGCAACAATTTCTGTGTCTGAACTTTTGTTTGTCAAAGAAAATAAAACGTGTTTGACTTTGACGGATGGAGTCTGTCCTGTGTGAACGCCGCCGAATATTCGCTTTCATTTCAGTCTTTTCTTGTGCTGTTTTTGTGCCTTTTACAAATATTTAAAACTTGGTTTGATTTGTTACAAAAACATGAGAGAAAGGCAATGAGGAACCTCGTAAATGTTCTGCAAATTGCAAGAAATTATTAAAATTAGAAAATTATTTTTAAAAGATGGGGAAACATGTCAATTTAATAATTATCACAATTACTTATTTAACCCTTTGAGACCTGTGAAAATTGGCTTGATTTCTTTCAAAAACATGGGAGGAAAGCAAAGAGCACTGAAAGAAGGAATGACTCAAAGAATTACCTGGAAATTACTAAAAAGTACAAGAAAATTACCTGAAAATTAGTTAATTAAATAATAATTTAAAAAATGAATAAAAAATAAATTTTAAAATGATTTTTTAAAAAAAGTTTTGGATTAATTCATCTAAAAACAAAGAACGCCAGAACACCAAACAACAAATAATTTGTTTCTGTCAGTTCCCTTTGTTTGTCCCTTTGTGAGTTTTTCTTCTCTCTCATGACAAAAGTCACTTTAATGTCACACGTGACCATTAAATGTGTTAAATGCGTTTAAATGCTACCAGGATCCTTAAGACATTTAAATAAAACTTAATCAAACTTGTAGAAAACATTAATTCAATTATTAATTAAAAATGGTCCCTGTTGAAAAAGAAAAACATGTAGTAATAAGATTTGGATAAAGACAGAAATGAGTCCATTGTGTCTTTGCGTTTGCTGATTTTACTAAGCATATTTAAAATGATAAAAGAATAATTTATTTGTACATAGCAACTGGAGCCACATGTTGGTAATAATGTGAGTATAAAGCATGGACCTTCAAATCACAGTATAGCTGACAGTTTACAGAAAGACGTTTGATCACACGGTGTTTTTTACAAGCAGGTAAAGCGTGAGACTGAGACAGGTGAGACAGGTGAGACAGGTGAGACAGGTGAGACAGGTGAGACTCGTCTTTGGACAGGCGGATCAGACTCTGGTGCTGCAGGCGCTCACATCAACCTGACGTCTGGTGATCTGTTCGTTCTCCGCTGTGTTTAAAATACTGTAACTAGATTACATTTTTAAATTATCTTATTTATTACACAGTCGAAAACTTTTTGGACGGACCAGAAACTTTTATATTCTTATATCTTTTACATTTAGGCAGACTCCTCTCAGGGTTCGTACAATCATGGAAAAACCTGAAAAAATGTTTTTGAAAAGTGTTTCACAGACCTGTAAAATAACACATGATGTGTCTGAGGACTGTCAGGAATTTGAAAATCCAGTGATGATTTTTTTTTCTTTTTTACAGGTTTTCGCTATAATAAATCATGCCATTTTGGTGATTTTTGAAGAAAACATGCACAGGTTTGAAAGGGAAAAAGCCAAAATGTTTTTTTCAAAAATTGCCTAAAATTGTGTAAAATGTGCCCAAAAATATTCCTTAAAAATTGACAGAATTTTTAAGGAAAAAAATTGACAGAATTTTTAAGGAAAAAAAGCCAAAAATGTTCTTTAAAAGTTGACCAAAAAGAAAAAGCCCAAATGTTTTCTTTAAAAACTTCTAAAAATGTTTCAAGGAAATAAGAGCCAACATGTTTTCTTCAAAAACTGCCAAAAAAGAAAAGAAAAGAAAAAAAGAAAATTTGTATCTTTTATTTTCATTATAACACAGGCTGTGCCGAAAGCTCTGAAAAGATACTGAACCAGCAGCACCAGAGTCTTTACTGGTTTCTTCCCTCACTGGAAATTAGAATAAATCAGGATACAAGTGAGTATAACCTGGTGTGTGACAAACATTACAGATGATGTCTATCTAGACCGTTTTTGTTGTGTGTATGTCACTGTTTGTTTGTAAAATAAGGGTAGGCCACTGACTGCAGACTGCTCTACCTGAGAAATCCTTAAACTCATGTTAACATCTACGTGTGTTTGGATGAAGCTGGTCCGGTGTAAATGTCAGAATCTAACAGCGACCATGTCTGAGAAAAAAATAGAAAAAACCAAGGCTTGTTGTGGTGCAGAGAAACGTCAGAGTTAATTATTTGACCGTGTTGATTATAATCGAATAGTCAGCCATCGTCTGCAAAGAGTCGAAGTCCTGTCACACTTTTGGGCTCGATGTTTTAACAGTTTTACGATGTGTTTTTTCCAAAGTGGTTTTCTTAATCTGTCAGCTGAGGCATTACATGTCAACCTACATGTGCTGAGCCTCAAGAATAACTAAATTAAGATTAAATAATATCATTCAGGATATCGAGTTTTCCGATAAATGGGTGTTTACTTGCTTGGAGACTCCTCTAAAGACAGAGTCCATGTTGGCACAAAACAACAAATACTTGGCATAAATACTAAATAAACAAGTAGAAAGTGAACCTTAATGTGAAATTGTTTTGTCAACTCCTGTTTTAAAGGTCAGGGATTAATTTAGAAACATAACTTTTAAGCTAACACAGCAGTCCCTCCAGTGTAAGGAAAGAAAATTAAGAAGACTTGAAGATATTTGTGTCTAATTCGAGATGTCAAAAAGAGTTTAGTTTCTAAAACAGCTGACTCAGCTTTTCATAAAATAAAAGAGTAAAACTGTCAAACTTTCAAGTATTAGTCTGAAAGTGGAGCAAGACTTCTGCTCTCTGTTCAGTTGCTTCTAATCAATGACCCAATGAACTATTTCCATATTGTCAAAGATAACATATATGTTTGGTTCTACTACACACATTACTGCAGCAAATCAGACGCATTTACACGGGTCACTGACCCGGGTCACTGACCCGGGTCACTGACACAGGTCACTGACAGGTCACTGACACGGGTCACTGACACGGGTCACTGACAGGTCACTGACACAGGTCACTGACACGGGTCACTGACAGGTCACTGACAGGTCACTGACACAGGTCACTGACAGGTCACTGACAGGTCACTGACACGGGTCGCTGACAGGTCACTGACAGGTCACTGACACAAGTCACTGACAGGTCACTGACACAGGTCACTGACACAGGTCACTGACAGGTCACTGACAGGTCGCTGACACAGGTCACTGACAGGTCACTGACAGGTCACTGACACAGGTTGCTGACACAGGTCACTGACAGGTCACTGACAGGTCACTGACAGGTCACTGACAGGTCGCTGACACAGGTCACTGACACAGGTCACTGACACAGGTCACTGACACAGGTCACTGACAGGTCGCTGACACAGGTCGCTGACACAGGTCACTGACACAGGTCGCTGACAGGTCGCTGACACAGGTCGCTGACACAGGTCACTGACACAGGTCACTGACAGGTCACTGACAGGTCACTGACACAGGTCACTGACACAGGTCGCTGACACAGGTCACTGACACAGGTCACTGACAGGTCGCTGACACAGGTCACTGACACAGGTCGCTGACACAGGTCACTGACACAGGTCGCTGACACAGGTCGCTGACACAGGTCGCTGACACAGGTCGCTGACACAGGTCGCTGACACAGGTCGCTGACACAGGTCACTGACAGGTCACTGACACAGGTCACTGACACAGGTCACTGACACAGGTCGCTGACACAGGTCACTGACACAGGTCACTGACACAGGTCGCTGACAGGTCGCTGACACAGGTCGCTGAGACAGGTCACTGACACAGGTCACTGACAGTGGCCGCAAAGTATGGTTAGCTTGCTAAAAAGCATTATTATTAAAAAAAAAAGAAAAAAACAACACGAAATCTGATGTACCAATGGCAAAATAATCAAAACACAGGACGTAAATAAATAATGATTCAAATCTGAAGTATAAAAACAGCTAGCTGTTCACAGAACCTGCGATATGGCTGCCAGAAGATGTGTTACATCAGAAAAAAAAGCCCTTTATACAAACACATTCTGTTTCTGTGAGCTTTTGTCTCCGTTGAAAGCAGAGCCGGCACGTTAGTCCACCGGCCCGCTTCACCAACACTGACGTTGTGCTGTTGAATAACATTTCAGTCGAGTTTTTGTGTGTTCTCAGTTTTAAAATCGTCCAAACTCAGACAAAAGTATTCGGAGGGTTGGCATTATTTGTCCAGGCTACCTTCTTTTCCTTCGCCTCTCGGTCAAATGTATCGTAAACCGCGTCTTTGGCGACCGTCTTTGCTTGCACTGGGATCTCCACCACCCCGATGTAGTTCTTTTTGGCCATGCGGGAGCTCGCCGTGATGGTGTACGCGTTGCTGCGGTAGCATTTCATGGATGACATGCAGAAGGTCTCCCTCATGCCCCTTCTGAAGTTTGCGTTGTAGACGGAGTACAGGGTCGGTTTGGACGCCGTGGAGCTGAAGGAGATCCAGGCGATGGCCGTGAAGAACAGCAGCCCCTGCCGGCTGGGTCCGTCAGACTCCCTCGGGTGCCACAGCTGGGCGATGTAGAACGGCGTCCAGGTGAGGAAGAAGACCGAATTGAGCATGAGGAACATCTTGATGGTCTTGACTTTAGTCCGTGGGACGATGTTCATTGTCCGACGCACCGTGTGGCCGTCCGCGCTGATCCTCCAGATGTAGCGGACGACCCGCTGGTAGAATGATACAACCAGAGCGACTGGGACCAAAAAACCAAACAGGAGGTGAACGGCGGCGTAGGCTATACTGCCCCAGCTGTCCGGAAGGAAAAAGTCACAATGATTGTTGTCCGTAGAGCCGTAGAAGAAGAAGCAAGGCGACACGAAGGCTGCGTCAAACAGCCACGAGGCCAGGATCATCTTCTTCGCCTTCTCTCTGGACACCTTGAAGCTGAGCGGGTACACGATTGTGTAGAAACGGTCTACAGAGATGGAAAGCAAAACGTAGACCTGCACACCCGGGCAGAGGTGCTGCAGGTAGCGCACAACCTTGCAGGCGGCGGCGCTCAGCGGCCATCGTCCTGACACGACCTGCAGCAGGATGAAAGGCGCCCAGCCGAGGCTCATGAGCAGGTCTGCGCAGGCCATAGAAACCACAAAGTAGTTGGTGGTGGACTGAGTCCGGCGGCTCCGGTGGATGACCAGACAGACGAGGGCATTTCCCAGGATGGAGACCAACCAGAGGACGCCGAAAACCAAGCCCAGGA
Source organism: Plectropomus leopardus (assembly GCF_026936395.1). Lineage (NCBI taxonomy): Eukaryota > Metazoa > Chordata > Actinopteri > Perciformes > Serranidae > Plectropomus > Plectropomus leopardus. The sequence goes on along the minus strand of NC_142197.1, from coordinate 3,003,698 downwards.
CGGCGACCTCGCCTGTGGTCAGCTCATAGGAGGCGGAGGTCTTGTTCGGCTGGCCGGCGGACGAGCCCTCGAGGCTGCAGAGGGGGGTTGTGGGTAAGGTTGCCAGGACAGTCGAGTTCTCCCTCCCAGAGTAGTTAAATGACATCTGATACGTGAAAGATGGAGAGTAGAGGGAGGGATTGACACCAACTGTGTTTGAGGACTGGGCATACACCATCACTGTACTGCTGCACCACTGAGGATCTGAGGACGCAAAAAAACAAATTCACCGTCAGTACGATCACAGAGCGGACCAAAGACCTTTGAGAGAGTACCTGAAGCCTTCTTCATGTTATGAAATAAGTTCTGTGGGCTGCTGTTCCTCTGATTGTAAAGGTGTCGTATAATCCCATGGGGCGATGGGCCACTAGGTGGCGTGACACTAAAATAAAAGAATTTATTCATTCATTTATTACGTAAAATGTAGAAGAGACTTTAGAAAGTAAAGTGCTGAAAAAAGAACCGTTAGGAACCTGTATTTAATTCCAGGAACTGGTACCAGTATCAGCTCAAATGTTACCAGTACCCCAAACCAGTCGTTACGGTGTTAAACTGATGTTCTGTTATAGCTAAAATAATCCCAGCGATGATGCTTTTCTTTATCTCTGATGAAGATGTAAACAGCATCACGCCTCAGTTAGCTTTCAGTCTAATGAAGACGACGCTCCGCCTCAGAAATCACATCTGGGAGTTTTAAAATCACAAGTGAATAAATAATGAATCTCCTGGAAACATCAGTGACATGAAGGCAGGGTGATGTTTTCATTTTGCTGCTCTCAAATCGATGCACCTTTTTCCCTAAATAAAACCACCCGTAACACCTCCGGCCCAGCGGCTAATTCACAGCCTGATTTCATTAATGCTCGTCTGAGTGTCCGCAGAGATCCCGCTCTCCTCTGAGGTCAGACATTAAGGATGTGAAGAAGCCCAGGAGGGTTTTATCGCCGCCTTTGTGTTCACGCTGCTGGATTTCACCCATAGCAACCTCATCCAGCCTCACCGGTGGGTCGTAAGTAAACCAACGAAACCAGGACAACACTTATAACCTCTGATACACAGTGCAGTAAATGAGTATAAACTAACGGAAATACTCGAGTAAAACACAAGTAAATGTTACTTTCAACCACTGTTTGTATGTAAAATCTGCAAAAAAACAGCAGATGTTAGATAAACGTAGTGCAGCAATGGTACAGTATTCTTCTGAAATGTAGTAAAGTAGGAGTATACATAAATAAACTGATTATTTTTCTGTTGATTAAGTCTGTATATAAGTACCTTATATTTGTGCTTAAGTGCAGTATTTGATTACATTACTGTAGGTTATATTTTACTATATATGTTCCTACCAGTGGTGTCATTAAGCCTGCGTGTTCGACGTTTCAGCCCCAAATATTCTGTTAATAGCCTCAGATCTAAGTTGGCCTCAGAAAAGAAGAAAAAATGTTAAAGAAAACATACACAAATCCATGGGTTTGCATATGTTTTCTTATAAAAGTGACAGTAAATTAAAAACAAGCCCATCCAAAATAAAAAAAAAAAATGAGTCTCTCCCCGGTGCTTTAAGAATTAATCCCCCTTTTTGCACCACCCCCTCTCGTCTCATAAATAACATACAGTCCCTTAATAATGACACTTGATTAAATTTAGTTAGATTCGGCCACTTCTAACAAAAATTCGGACTATTTTTCCTGCTCTCAACAATACATTTTTAATGATAGCAGTTGTTAAGTTTTCTGTTTCTACTCAATACAAATTATGAACAACTATATTTTAAACATCATAAGTTATAATTAAGATTAAAGAAAAAAGTTTTTGAGGGTAAATAAGGTGCCAGAGTGCATAAAAAAGCGTCAAAATAAAGCAAAAAAAAAGTCTGAGCTAAGCCCCCAACGTCCCAGAAACACCCCTGAATATTATTGTTTTTACTATGTAACTACAGTTTGATGGAGGGCCTTGAATGTGTCTACATACACACAACTAAAAACACAGTTTACATCTTTAAATTGATCACTCTGAGACATTAAAGACAACAAATATGATCAAACTGTCCTTAAAAAGCATCTCTCCATCTGCACAGACGCTATAATAAAAACTGAGGCTCCTTTAAATCCAACCTGGTCTCAGTGAAGAGTGAAACCTCCTCATGGAAAAATACTGAGCACCAAAATCTGCAGTTTTATCTCTTAAAGTGAATTATTTCACGTCATTTTAGTGACGTGACGAAATTTTAGGGGATTTTAAGGTGTAAAATAAAATAATATCTCCCGAGCATCATAACATAGTATTTAGGTACTAACGTATATGTACTTTTACTGTAGCCGTGTACAAACAGCACAGTGTTTACCTGGAGCTCAAACAGAGTGAATATTCATTTAATCTGCGAGCAAAATTTGATTATTTTCGACACGAAAATGTTAAACAAATACACTCATATATACAAATAAAAGGTGCATCTTACATGTGGGTCATTATAGCTTCTTAGTTTGGTGTGCAGGCTTGTTAATGTGTAATCCATCTGTCAAAAATCTAATAAACAAACAAACAAACAGTCCGCGTCGCTCCCACAAACTGAGATTCAGCATCATGTATCCGGCCTGCATCATGTCTGCTCCTGCATCTGATTCAGCGCGATGGATGCTGACTGCTGCACGCAGAAAAATACACTGAAAACATACAAAAACAGCAAAACAGAGTAAATACAGATAACGGATTGTCCCTCCGAAGGTCCACAGGTGATCAGACCGCGTTTAGACGCTGAAAAACAGCCGCTCCGCCTCTGACGTGTCGCTGATTAAACGGGTCCAGGCAGTCAGGTGTGTGTGTGTGTGTGTGGGGTGGGGGGGTGGGGGGTTAAATGTTGTCTTTTTCAGACACTCACCGGTTCACAGCAGAGCGGGAAGAGACGCTTCATTTTGGTGTTTTTCCGTGATTCAGTGGAGACGAGCTGGAGCCCCGAGGAAGAGGAGGGAGGAGGAAGAGGAGGAGGAGGAGGAGGAGGAGGAGGTCCGTGAAGGCAGCAGACATCATGGCTGTTTGGTCGGTCTGTCTGTCCACCTGTCTGTCCACCTGTTTATACTGCCTATCTGTCTGTGTTTTCCAGAGAGCAGCTGGAGGAAGAGGCAGCAGCTGATGAAGAGGAGGACGGATGTTTTCTGACTAACAGGGGCGGACTAACTGTTTCTGGGGCCCCAAAGCTGAAAGGAAAGACCCCATCCCCCCTCATATTTCTTAACTGTCTTGTTATTTAGAGATGTAAACCCTACAGACAGTTTACTAAATTAGATTATTATTGCTGTAATTTTACATAGAGCTGCATGTAATTATAAAAATGTAAAATTATTGTACCAATTTAGCAGGTATTTACTATAAAAAGTGGGGATTTCTTTAAACAATACATAATTTTGTAATTTTAAAAAGACATTAATTAGCTGTTGTAGTTTGATTATTTTTATCACATCAAGTTTGACCAATATATATATATATATATATATATATATATATATATATATATATATATATATATATATATATATATATATATATATATATATATATATATAATTAGAAGCACTTTTGTGATTTTTTTTTTTTTTACCCCCTTTTTTGTGTGTGCAGTTTTTTTTTCCTTTTTTAACTAATTTCTTCCTCAGTTTTGGGCCGTTTCTTAAAACCAATTTAACATGTTAAGTATGATTTAAATTGATTTAAATGTGAATCAAGAGTCACTACTCAAGTTCAGGTCAGTTCACATCAGGTCTGAAAACCTTCCCCCTCCTCATCCTCCCCATCATCATCATCATCATCATCATCATCATCACCACCACCACCGGTGAGTGTGACTCTTTGTTGTGTAAGAGGATTTTATTTATTAACAGGTTAATTTCAGGCTGCTTAGCTGTGTCCTTTTGTGTGCTGCTGATCAGGTGGACTAATTGATTATTAATTAATAATTACTATTTGTTTCACCTGTCGACCTTCACACACCGTCACGAGCTGCTCTCTCTTTAAAAGGAAACGATGCTGTCCATCTACAATTATTGGTCTGATGCTGACGGGGGTTTGCTGTCGCAGCATGTCACCATGGCAACCGCAGTGCTGAGGAGACGGTGATTTTCCAACAGGCCGGTTGCTACGGGAAACCAACAATGGTGCTGATGGGAGGGAGGAAAGACAACAAACTCACCCTGAGTCTGTGAGCTTTCAAATATGTGCTTTTAATTCATATTAGAGACACAAAACATGATAAAACATCACAGGTATGGAAGTTAATCTCTGCCAATAACATAAAAAAGCCTAGATTACATGATTGAAAATTATAAGATGGTGAGTTGAAAGTATGGCTGTCTAACAAGAAATTAATAAAGCAAAAAAGAAAAAGAAAGTATAAGTCAAAAGTGTTGGATTGTATTTGGACTTACCCTCTCAAAAATGTGTCTTGATAAGAAATTTTTAAATATATTTAGGAATTTTGTAATTTGCTTTAGTAAAAGTAGGCTATGCCATAATTTTAATTGATAATTGATTTATCTTTTTTAATTCACTTGATAAGTACATTTTGTCTTATCTTATTTCGACTCTGTCAGTAATACCTGTTTTATATCTTTGATAACAGTTCTAACTTCAAAAGCTGTTATTTTTTCTTTAATGTAGATTTGTATTGATTTCCCCCCCGAGTACAGTTTAAAATTAACAAAAGAAAATTTCCTGACACTTTTTTTTAAAAAGGGCGGATAGTTAGAAAACTGTCCAAAAGAGTGGTAAAATGTCCAGAAAACTATATTTCTAATTAGAATCATTTTATATTTATAATCATTTAACAGAAAAATATGGTAAATATGCTAAATAAATACATTTTCCAGTGCATTTTAGGTAATTTTCTTGTTTTTTTTTTTGGTTTGTTGCTTATCTTTCTCTTTTTGTTTATTTTCAGACAATTTTCTTTTTCTAAATTTTTGGCCCATTTCTTGTTAAGCTGCTTTTTGCCTCCCCCCATGATTTTGAAAGAAATCACTGGAAATCTGTACAAAGTGAAAACAATGCCCTTCAAATAAGTTACAGAACATCCTATTTCGTATTGACAAAAACTCACTCCAGTATAGGGTATGCTTGGACAAGTTTTGTCATGTAGAGTACGATTAGACTAAAGTTTTGTACCGTGGTGTCTTGCAGCTCTGCACCAGCTTCAAGCTTTGATCGTTTCGCTCACATTCATCAGTCTGACTCAACCATGCATGCTAATTGCTCCAGTATGAAAAACCTTTCAGTTTTCTTCTGCTTTCATCACATCTATTGTCCTCGGTCCGCTGACCGTCCTGTAGCTGCAGGCTCAGGAATGAACTGAAACGCTGCACGACAAAAACACCATGAGACTCAGCTGATTAACAAACTCACTGTATTACAATACAAGAAAGTAAAATAGAAAATATTATAAATGTCATGTTCCGAAAGGTTTGAAATTAACTTTGGTAAACCACAGGGCTCATTACTGGGCCCACTGCTCTATGATCATATAGTGATGTCATTTTTCAGAGCTATAAAAATAAAAGACGTACAAATAGCTCAGAAATGCCAAAAAGTTATCACAATACAGTGGAAATAATATTCAGCATTTACATGTGAGCAAATCAACCTTTTTTCTTTTAAAACAAATTGGAAGACAAAACACCACAACACTTCCTAAAACACCACATCACCCACAACACATCTCAGTAAATAAAATCACGTTTCCCAAAACAAAACATTTCAGAAAACAAAATAACATTTCCCAAAACATTAAATTTACCAAAACACCACCAACTGATGGGATTCTGTCCACAGACACGTTGTCAGATGGCTTTTATTTTGAAAGGGAAGTAGGGATGTTTGAGTAAAACAGACATCTTACAGAGAGATACTTTTCAACTGCAGTAAAAGGTGGCGTGGAGTCAATATCATAATCAAAACACCATTTTCACTGTCACAAATGCACGGCACGCGTAAAAAATTAGCCAACCATCGTTTCTCTAGATGTGCTGCAGGTGACATGCAACTTGTTAACATGGGTACCGAAATAAAAAAAACCCACTCATTTGGCACTGCTGGGGCTCTGTTGACGCGTGCTATGTGAAACAAGCCTTATGGTAATTACATTCAATAACATCACTGTTGTGCAGTCTAGTGTCATTTGTTACAACATCTAATGAATTTAAGTAGCTGGAGAATACATTACTTGCTAGTACATGCTACAAATCCTATAGAAATTCCCGTGAATTTGACCCATACTCATTTCATACACATATTTACTTTAAAAAATAGTGTTTACACAACTTTTTATTAGCTAACATTAAAGTTAAATATTACATTACCACTAACCTTCCTCCAATGCCAAACATCTTTAAAAACAGCATTTTTAAAGTGTATTTTCCTTTTACTTTATCATACTAAATTCTACAGAAATTCATGTAGAACTTGACTTATACTTATTTCAAGCACCCATTTAATTATTCAATACAATTAGCAAACCAAACCGCAACTTGTTAACATGGGCTCCGAAATAAATTTAAAAAAAAAAGTCATTCAGCACTGCTGGGGCTCTGTTGACACGTGCTATGTGAAACAAGCGTTATGGTAATTACATTCAATAACGTCACTGTTGTGCAGTCTAGTCCATTTGTTATGTTTTGACATTTTCTAACCATTTTTAAATGTATTATTAAACATCTAATGAATTTATTTTTCCGGCATTATTTGTCTCCCATACCTTAAACGTGACTTGGCGGTTTGAGCCTCCGTACAGTCGTTACGCTTGTTTTTAGCGGCGCCTGCGCCTTTAAGAAGCCTGTTGAGTTCATTTGACTGGCGCTTCGATGACGACATCCTTTTATTTTTAACGCAGTGACCTCATCTCTTATGGCAGCAGCAGGACCTCACCAACCGAGTCACCCTCTTCGTCTCCGCTCCGGCTCCAACTTTACCGCTTCTACTTTCTCTGCTTTTAAACTCGGCCTCAGTCAGACTCCATCTTTAAACCGGACCGCACGGCCCCAACAGCCGTTTGGACTTTCGACGTCGAATTTTCAAACGGTGAGTTAACCGAAATTTCTGGTTTAAAAAGTCTATAAATCACCACCCGGTAAAGTTCCGTTAACGGGGGCCTAAAGTTAAAGTTTAGTCCGTGTGTGTGTGTCGACCTTAACGCCGTGTGTGAATGTGTAACGACGGCGACACGGAGAAAGAAAAAATGTCGCTGGTTTTTTAAGGTTGTTTTTACAGGAGTCGGCCTGGCGGTCAGTCGGTCGTTAACATCGAAACGGACCAACAAAATGTCAGAGCAGCTAGCTAACGTTAACGCTAAAAACGAGGCCCAAATACGTCCACAAGTTCACACAAACTCTTTAACACACACATCTACTCTTCACATGATGTTTACACAACTTTTTATTAGCTGACATTAAAGTTAAATCTCACGTTTCCACTGAGCTCCCTCCAATGCCAAACCTCATGTAAAAAACAGCAGTTTTTAGAAGAGTGTACTTCACTTTCACGTTACTCTATTGTATTAACTTATTCAAATCCTAAACAAATCCCCATAAAATTTGATCTATACTTATGTTATACACCCATTTACCTATAAAATATAGTTTGCTCAACTTTGTATAGTTGGCATCAAAGTCAAATCTTACATTTCCAATATCTACCTCTAATTCCAAACCTCCTTTACAAAATAGGAGATTTAAGTAGCTGGAGAATACATAACTTTTATGCTACAAATTCTAGAGAAATTTCCGTGAATTTGACCCATACTCATTTCGTACACATATATACTTAAAAAATAGTGTTTACACAACTTTTTATTAGCTGACATTAAAGTTAAATATTACATTTCCACTAACTTTCCTCCAATGCAAAACATCTTTTAAAACAGCATTTTTTAAAAGAGTGTATTTTCCTTTTACTTTATTATACTAAATTAAACAAATCCTACAGAAATTCATGTAGAACTTGACTTATACTTATTTCAAGCACCCATTTAATTATTCAGTACTGTTTACGCAACTTTTTATAGCTGACATCAAAGTCAAATCTTACATTTCTAATATCTTCCTCTAATGACAAACCTCCTTTATAAAACAAGAGATTTAAGCAGATGGATTTTACATGACTTTGACCCATACTTGTTTCATAACCCATCGGCTTATTAAATACTGTTTAAACAACTTTTTATTAGCTGACATTAAAGTAAAATCTCACGTTTCCACTAAGCTCCCTCTAATGCCAAACATCTTTAAAAAATCAGCAGTTTTAATATCCTACATTACTTTTACACCACAAATTCTGTATAACATTTCTGTAATATTTGACCCATACACTTATTTACTTATTAAATACTGTTTTAAAAACTTTTTTGTTAGCTGTTGTTAAAATTGAATCTTTCATTTCCACTAATATCCCTCTAATGGCAAATATTTTTCTGCTACTTTCTGCTACCCGTACTACTTTAATACACCTATTTAAAAACTGTTAACGCAACTTTTTGTCAGCTGATGATTTCCACTAACATCCCTCCATTGCCAAACCAACTTTGAAAAAACAGGAGATTTTAGTTGAAGGAGAATATGTTACTTTTGCATTACTTCTCAACATAAATAACCCCCTTAATCAGTAATGTTAGAAGAAAATGTCACCCAAATTTGTTTAAAAGTTTATCCACTTGTTTACTTTTTGAACAGTGTTTACAAACTTTTTTTTATCAACAGCATCATGTGGTGTGTGTTTACAACATTTAATCCCAAACCTCCATAAAAATGAATAGGATTTTAATAAATGAAGTGAAAACATGCATTTTACACCATTATTTACAAAAATAATATAGATAAAAATGCCTCTATCTCAAAAGACTGTATTGTTAGTTTAAAGGCTACTTAACTGAGGAAGTAAAAGAGCTTAATTATCACATCAAGGGTCCTTTAATGGCAAAAAACACACATTTAATGGATCCTCTCCCATTAATAATCTAATAATAGTCCTGTAAACCATCAGCAAAACATATTTAAACTCACTTTATCACTAGAGCTTCCAGGAACCAACACATTTATTAATAAAACCCTTAAAAATCTGTGATGTAACTTTTACAATTTAATTAAACATGCTATATAAATGGCATTTAATGGAGAGCGAAGGGCATTTAAGGGGTAAAATGGAGGTTTTTGGTCCTGTAAGTTGTACATTATATCAGTTTGTGTATATATATTATGTTGGAAAGATATTTTTAAAGATGAAACTATTTCTTTGTAGAAAATTGACCCTTTTCTGTCAATATTTTGATATGTGATGTGTTTTCTGGTCATTCATTTCCCAAATAACTGACTGCAAGGCTCAAAATTTCCCTCAGTAAAGAGATATTTTTATTTTCACTTTCGGCAGCAGTGACCGTGGTTTCAATGACGATGATCCGTGATAAGTCTGTTTATTAAAATCTACATTTAGTGTGTGTTTAGATCACACGCTGACACGGTATTCTGCTGCTGTAAGTGACGTTTTATGTGACCTGTTATTTTAGTTTCGGCTCGTTGAGGAAGTTGGCGGTCAGCTGTGAGAATTGATGGGTTTGTTTTTCACAGCGAGCAGACTTTAAAGGTCACATTTTAAAATCTGCGTGTAAACGTAATTGTGTGGACTTGTTGTTGTACTTGACGATCAGGTTTATGGTGGATTGTTAAGTGATGAAAACGACTTTAAGGTGCTTGTTGATTTTTATTTTCATGAGTCATCCGAACATGTTGAACTTGTTCTGTATGGATGAATAATCAACTTTATTTAATAGATAAGGAAGTTTTTAAAGATGTCTGTCTTCAGTCACAACCAGTGGACTTAAAAAAAGCAATAACAACAGCTTTATGTCACACTTTAAATCATTAGAAGTGTTTATTTATTCATGTTTGTCCCCAAGTTAGAAGATTTTAACACATTCAATTTCTCAGTATATTCAGTCTATAAAAATACACTGCCCACATCAAGAAAAAAAGACCCAAAATTCAAATGACAAAACATACAACACTCATTTACTCACATAAACCAAACAAGCTCACCCTCAATATCTTCATATTGGCTCCACTTTTAATAAAATACACAAAATATAAATGAACATACATCGTACAGAAGTATTTGAATACAAATAAGAAAAAATGAAACAAAAATCAAACCTGCTTTAAATTTAAAGTTGGAATAATTTGTAACAACTCTTAAAATTCTAATAAAATATGTTTATTAAAACATAATATAAGTCAATGGTTTGAGTTACTCAACGATTGTTATTTTTTAATAAATCCATAAATTAACAGAACATTTTTCAGCAACTACTTAATAATAAATCAATCCTCAAGGTTCATTTTCAATTTAAAAAAAACTAAATCTGACTGTAGCTTTTAAAATGTGATGGTTTTTTGCTCATTTGTGTTTTATATGAGTAAACTGAATATATAAAGCCGTCACCTTTCACTCTGAGACTGTTATGGACACTTAATACTATTTTACTCTTAGTACTACTATTTTATGACTATTTACAGACAAAACAATCTGCTCCTGACAGATTAATTAATAATCATCAATACCTCTGTCTTGATCCGGACAGTCTGGGATCAGAGGAGGATTGAATGCTAGTATCATTTCCCCAAGGAAGTGTGGATTTTACTTGGTACGGGGTTATTTCGGTCGATGTCTTAAAGGTTTTGAGCAGCGTTACTCCGCACTAGTCAGTGTGGATGTTGATGTTCACTCAGGGATGTTTTTTGTGGTGACACGCTGACCTTTTAATGTATAACATTTTTCATAACCTCATTTTGAAAAGCACATTTTGTGTGCAGAGCAGTATGAGTGTGAGTATTTGACACCGCACAAAAACATATAATAATGAATAAAAATCCATGTTGCTGCCAATCATTAACATATCCCAGGCTATGATTAAAAAAAAAATCGACTAGGCATTTATTCATCTAAAAACATAGTGACATCATGGTGAAAACCTGGCATTTAAAGGGTTAAGATTCTGAAAATGAATGAATATTTGATATTTATGATTAGGAGTGTTGTTGGTTGAATAGTTAACTCAATGAAAGTAGAAAATCATATTCATTAATAACATTTTTAAAGCCTGATTCTGAAAAGCGCAATTTGTGGGCAGAGCAATACGAATGTGCGTAATATTAAAGTGGGCCCTGAAGGGTTAATCTCAGCGTCACATCATCTATCAGTTCGTTTATTCAGATAAAAAGCACCACACATGATTTCAGCCTGAACCACTGAAGACTTTGGAGCATCCTTTTTCTTAAAATACCTCGTGTTCTTGATGAAGCTCCATTAATCAAACCCTGGCTGCGTCGTCGACAGCGTGCTGACTCGAGGTTCAGGCGCAGGCGTCCACATGAGAGACGAGTCCAGGATTATGAGGCTCGAGGCGGGATGATGTCACGGCTCTGGATGAGAACATGGCGTCTGTTTGGCAGCGAGCTGCGGGGCTGATCCTCTGTTTGGACTTGACAAACAGATTTTTGTTTTGAAAACTTCAAACTTCAGCACAGATCAGTGAAATGACCCATTTGTCACACGATCACAGAAGCCTTTTTGTGTATGAAATGGGTCAAATCCTAGTTCAAAAATACATGTATGTTTTTGTTTCGTTTATACGGTCTCGTTTATACGGTCTCTGCGTCTGTGGCCCGCGTCGTTGGCCCTCGTCAACCCACGTCGGTTTTCGTTCTGCTGATTCAGCGTGCTGAATCGGCGGCGGTGGAGCTTGACGGCGAATGAAATCGCTCTGATTGGCCGTTCAGCTCATCCCACGAGAAGAGGAACAGCAGGGAGGAATGTTGACAAACCGCTAAAGTCAGGAGGAAGTCAGGTCAAAACAAAGAAGGCTAGATTGTTTTTATTTAGCTATCGAACTCAAATGTTTCCTGACGGACACAGAACGAACGTGCAGTCAGTTTGGTGTGTTGCTAAGTGACTTTTTGGCCGAGACACAGCGATGTGAGGCGACACCGCACGGGGGCTTTCGTCACCACTTGTCCTCTGATATCATTCAGTGTTTGGTCCTTAACACAAACCATTTACAGCACCAAATTTTCGGCTTGCCTTTCGATTCATCTCACTGACCCGAAAACACGAAGACTCAGCGATGCAAAAGCAGCGAGCAAAATGCTTCGATCTTACTGAAAACCACAACAACAAAAAACCACCCCAGGCAGCTGAAATGCACTCGTTCCGATCGGCGTCTTTGGCTCAACTTGTAAAAACTCAAAATAAATTTCCCGACATTGTAACGTGTTACTCTGATTAATTCTGATTAATTCTGATTTATCAATCACGATCTAAACTGAATCAGATCTTGAAAACCTCTCTCCTCTTAATCAGTGTAATTTCTACACGAGGGTTTAAACCAGCGGTTCTCAACCTGGGGTCAGGACTCTTTAGGAGGTGATAAGAGAAATCTGAAGAGTCCCGAGAACTAGAGAAAACACATTTTTTTACAACTTTGAGTTGAGTTATAATATAATTTGATTTCTTAAGGCTTCCAAAAACGAAATTAAGAAATGAACACATATTTCATAAAAATGTCTGTGGCTCTTAGCAGAAAGAAAATACTCAGAAATACTCAGTAACTTAACAGTTATGACCAGAGCATAATGGATTGATATTATCAGCTGATTTTGGCCGCACACTACCAAACTTCTATCTTTGTTATAATTTGTGTTGGCTCTGATGTTCTGATAAGGTTTTATGGGCTGCGGTTTAGTGTGTTTTTGTTTTATTTGTGAACCAGTTTAAGTGTCAGTAAACAGCTCTGTTATATAAAATAAGGTGAGGTCGGCCTCACCTGTCTGTCTCTGATGTCAGCGAGGGGTTAAAGTCCTCTGATTGGCTGCTATCACAGCTGAGTTATTAACCTTTGGTCCGAGTGGTCAGACAGGTCCGACTCTCCGCCACACCTCCAGGTGTAACAGGAAGCATTTCATTCGATTTGATATCAAGTCGATGACGGCCTTGTGAACTGAGTGGAGTTAAAATGACCGCTTGTGTTTTCTTTAGTGATGTTTATCTTATTTATGTCTAAAAAAACACACATTCATTCTGGTGAATGTGTTTCTGGATATAAATGTTTGTTCTTTTTTCTGTTTTTTACTGCTGATTCACTTTATGAGCTGCAGAGGAAGTTGGAGGGAAGATTTGGAGATCAAAACTACTTTACGTCATCTTTTTTATGAGCTCTTTTTGAGAGGCAGAATAAAAGTCTGAGTAATTTTATCTTCTGTGCGTGAGACTTGTAAACCATATTAACCCTTTAAGACCTGAGCAAATTGGCTTGATTTCTTTCAAAAACATTGACGACAGCAATGAAAGAAGAAATTATCAAAAAAATAGTAAGAAATTTGTAAAAAGTGCAAGATTATTACATGAAAATTAATATAAAAATAATAATAATAACAATAATAATGATAATAATGCCAAAACAACAAAAAGTTTAAAAAAGCCCCCCAAAAAACTAGGAAATGACCTGGGTAAAGTGCTTACCGTAAAAAATCTACATGATAATTATGTAAACTAATTTCAAATATTTAACTAATAAAATAATAAATTTTTTTTTCATTTTTTTTAAATATATTTTTTAAATTTACTAATTTCTTGTAATTTGTGGAATATTTCTTGCCAAGGTGCTTTGCAAAAAAGATTTGTTAATCATATTTTGGAAAAAATCAGTTTACTTAGGGTTCAAAGGTTGAAATACTTGTGAAAGGCGTAGAGAAGCAGCACTAGAAAAGTGATGTCGCTCTAGGTTTTATATACATATATACACTTAAGGTCACTTTCACCATTTGATAAATTTTTTTTTTTTAAACGATGTATTTGTTATCCACTGCTATTTGTATCGTCTCTGGATTTCACTTTTTGACTCACTGGCCGAGGGGACTGGCAGGGTTTCTACCAGCCAAAATAAAGGTAGTGAGCAGCAGACTGGCGGCTAGTTTTAGTCAAGTTTATTTCAATCGTGCATATTTTTACTGGTCAAAGTATGGTGGTATTTGGTATTAAATTATTTAAAATGCTGCAGTAAAACAACCTTTGAAATGATCACAAAGGTACTTGGGAGTGTATTTGAAAACATGGCAAGGTATTAAGAAATTTAGCAAGAAATGTCCCACAAATTGCAAGGTTTAGTAGGTTTTGATTTTTTTAAGCTAGAGAACAATTTCCAGAGAACTATAATTCTAATTGACATAATTGCGTTTTTAAAATTATTCTGCAAAATCAGCATCATTTTTTAGGGCTTTTTCCAGGTCATTTCTATGTTGTTTTTTCTTTTTTGTGTGATCATTTTCAAGTCATCTTCTGTAGCTTTTATGCCAATTTCTTGCTAATTTTTGGATCATTTCTTCTAAAGTTGCTTGTTTTTTTCCGTACAACTTAAAAATGAATCTTCAAATACTGAGCAGTCCAGTCTGATTCGACATAATTCTAAATCAGGTGCAGTCGTACATGCACCTTTAGTTTACTGTTGGACAAAAGCAGAAATTAATGCAACAATAAACACAGAAGTGTATAACACAGAAGATCATTTAGTTTACGGTCCATTTTAATGCATGTTTTTCTGAATAATATTTTATGAGCGAGACGGATCCAGAAGTCTTGACCCTCTGTGAACTCTGTGAAATTATACAGATATATATTTTTATGTGCATGTCTGGTGAGATGAGACGTGATGAGACTCTGATGCCATCTGTTTGGAGGATTTTGTAGCCGGTAATTTGACTGAGATCAGATGTCTGCGGAGGAATGTCCCGGCTTGAAAAAACATAATTGAATCTGTTTTATTCTGTGAAGTGGAACATGCTGTTAGAGATGCAGCCTCGGGCCGCAGCTGCCTGTTCGGGCGCTTCAGATGCTTCAAAAGTATCTTGACTGATTTGTCTGCAGAACACACATCGGGTTTATTTTATTCTTTTATTGTACTTCATCCTTTTGTTCTTGTGTTTTTGTGCTACTTCCTCTCACAGTCTTTCATTATCTTTAAAAATCCAGGTATTGTATTTTTTTTACAGAATAGGCAGGATTGTTTGAAAATGTATTTTATTTTAAAGAAGTTATTTTTAAGAGTTTAGGTTCACATAGAAAGAACTGTAGTGATTTTTTAAAAGTTTATTTATAAATAAATACACTTTGTTTATTTGATACATATATATATATATTTTTATTTTTTAAATCTTTTTTTGGGGGGCTTTTTAACATAATTTTTTGCCGTGGCGAGGACACAGCCTCTGCTCATTTGGCGTCTGCTCCATCAGGCGAGCCATCGGGCGCTGCACATAGTAGAAATTTATTACATAGTCATGTTCGCCCGCTGAGACCCGTTAATCGGCAAGAGCGACAAGTGAATTAAAAACTAGTTTGTTGTGTCTTCATGGTCTGACACCCTGCATCTTTATCTCCAAACATCTGCTCAACACACCCTTCGCTCTGCGCTCCATGACAGTAGATAACATTATGGATGTGCTTTGGATCCTGATGTTGAAGATAAGATAGTAATGTTAAGCAGAATATGACGTAGGTCGTAGCCTTCGGTGCAGTAGCTGATGTCATCGCACAGTTTGCATACATCAAACTTGATGTCGTACCCAAGCTTATTAAGATCCATGTTGCATATGGTGGCTTGCACTAAACTTAAAAGATTGCAAAATCTCACAGTCTGCAGGAGGCTTAACATATATATGTCAGATAATATGACTAGTACAAATTATGTATAATATTTACAGTATTTGTAGCACTCATATGGGGTAGTTTTCCTCTTAAAGGACCAGTAAGGTTTTTGAAAGCTCCCAGACAATCCTATATCACGAAAAAAATCAAAGATTGTGTATGAAGTTAAGAGATGTGCGTGTCTGAGTTTTAAATGAGACTCGACTCATTCAGTCTGAAACAAAGTCTGAGGACACGTGTCAGATTCAGCAGGAATTCAATCTTATTGTGTTTGGAGCTGGTTGCTAATTTTCTGGGCTCATTATGTGTGTAACTATGTGACTGTGTGTGTGTGTGTGTGTGTGTGTGTGTGTGTGTGTGTGTGTGTGTGTGTGTGTGTGTGTGTGTGTGTGGGCTGTGGGAAGAGGAACATGTTTGGGGACTTTCTTTTTGTGTCAAGTCGGCTCTGTAACCGCTGGTTTTACAACACGAGGGAATTTCCTGCTGCTGTAGATCTCTGAGTCAGTCCGAAGAGAGGAGCGACGTTTTACAGGAAGTTAAAAACGAACATCTTCAATCAGCGCCTACAGAGCGGACGCAGGCTTTATCATTAGATGCCGTACTTTAATTTTGAAAGGTTTCAGCTTTTTTGCATGAAACCTCGCCTGTATTCTCCTGCTCACCGGAGGATGAATCCTACTCATTTCAGTGACCTTGTGACCTCTCTTGTAGTGCCACATATCATTGTGTAATTTATATTACATTATTTACTTATTTTTAGTTATTTTACCAGTCTTTTTCTTTGTATTATTTTTATATTGACGTTTTACGTCTTGCATCTTGCATTATTTGTCCTCAGGTTTTAATTTTGTTCTGACTACCTTAGTTTCGTCTTGCTTGTGTTCAGTAGGACTGTTCGGCTTTCCGCTGTTGTTTGGCTGTCTACGTGTCGCTTGTCAGTTTTTATTTGTTTGTCAAAGCACTTTGTAAACTCTTATTTTTAAAGGTGCTGCATAAATGAGGTTATTATTACTATATGTGTTATCGCAATACTCAACATATTGCAACATGTTTAAGATCGCAATAATGTCGCATCATGGAGCTTCTGGTGATACTCACCCCGACTGTTTGCTTGATTCATACCGATACTGTGTTGCGTACGTGGGCACTGTACACCATGAGGTTCACGTTTATTTCGGTAATGAATTAGGTGTGTGTACACGTGCTTTACCAAAACACAGAAATGGACTGCGCTTTAACAGGACCACAAATAGTTTTATGAAACAGTGGTGACAATGCTATACAAGTCAGGCAGAAAACCTTCATGACACACAAAAACAGAACAACGTCCACTCGCAGTCCCTTCTCACAGGTTTGATATGTATTTAATGATCCATTATTCATAAAAAATATCCAACATTTAACAAAAAAAGGCAAAAGAAAATATTTTTTTCTTTTCTGTCCTGTAAATCATCAAAACTAGAATTACTGCCACCATGTTTATATCTGACCAAATGATGTCACATTTGACCTTTGACCTGTTGGATTTAAAATATTGTCACTTCATCATTATATCCTGTTAGATGTCAGTGTGAAATTTTGTTATAATTAGTATATGATTTCTTGAGTTATGGCCAAAAACATGTTTTGTGAGTCATGGTGACCTTTGACCACCAAATCGCAATCAGTTCATTCTTGACTCCAAATAAACATTTGAAAAAAATAATCCCTCTAGAAGTAAAAACTAACAAACTAACTGAAAATAGATATAAAAATAGGGATAAATCAGGGTACAGGCATACTGATAAAGTTGCATAATTAAAAAAAAAGTGGATGTATGAATATCAGTACTGGTTATCAGCCAAATGAGTTATTATATATCAAAAAATCCTTTTAATAATGTCAGGGTGGTTTCTAAGCAACACAAAAACGCCGGGCGGCAGAGTAGGTTGCATATTTATCTTCACACCAAACCCACACTTCGAAAACAGTTTTAGGGATCGATGGAACGAAGCGTCACAAACTTTTTGTAGGTGAATAAGCAGCTGTTTACCCAGAGAGGAGCTCCTGACTGCTGTGTTACAGCAAAAAAGTAAATAAATGTTTATTATTTATGTAGAACAGCGTGCATGAACCTGAGACCAGATTTAACCCTCTGCGTCTTTTTGTTTTTGTCTGTCCCACAGTGTGAAACCGCTTCAGCATGAAGACGAGGATGAAGGTGCAGAGTGATGTCATCAGTGCTCAGTCCAGGAGAAAAGTTGCCTTTTGTTTCACGCCTGCTGTGGTGTGAAAGAGCCCCCCCCCCACCTCCTCACCCGGTCTGCACACCACCAAAAGACTCAACACACACACAGAAACACACTTAAACTACCAGACACACACACACACACACACAGCAGAGGTAGTTAGAGGGGGATTGGATTTTATGCCTTTCAGTGCAGAGTGAGGCCTCTCTGTCCGTCTGTCTGTCTCTCTCTCTCTCTCTCTCTCTCTGTCTGTCTGTCTGTCTCTCTCTCTCTCTCTCTCTCTCTCTCTCTCTCTCGCTGTGTGTCTCTCGTCCCGGGGTTTTGGGCTGCCAAGCGCCATCAGGATGACATCATACCCAACCGACACAATGGAGCTCTTCATCCTCTGAGGTTCCTCGCCAGGCTGCGTCACTGCGCTGGACCGCCGGCCCGGGACGCTCAGGAGGAGGAGGAGGAGACGGGGGAGGAGGACTACAATCAGGGAGGGAGGGGGTGGGGGGTGGGAGGGACAGGGACGGGGAAGTAGTTTGACATGTCGGAGCATCCTGCGGGACCGGGATCATGGTCCAGGTCGGGGTCCGGAGCGGCGCTGAGGCCCGGAGCGATGAGACCCGGAGCGGTGCAGCCCATCGGGGCAGAGGCTCTGGTTGCCCTGCTGGAGGGGGGGCTGGACCGGGTAGTGCTGATCGACAGCCGGCCCTTCGTGGACTACAACGCCTCGCACAT
Organism: Plectropomus leopardus; assembly: GCF_026936395.1. NCBI lineage: Eukaryota > Metazoa > Chordata > Actinopteri > Perciformes > Serranidae > Plectropomus > Plectropomus leopardus. The sequence continues at coordinate 2,984,979 of NC_142197.1, read as the reverse complement.
CCTGGAGGCGGTGAACGTGAACTGCTCCAAGCTGATGAAGAGGAGGCTGCAGCAGGACAAAGTCCAGATCGCCGAGCTGCTGCAGCACTCGGCCAAGAAGAAGGTAAACGCAGATACAAGAGGTTCATCTGTGCCCCGAAATCCTGATCCACAAAACATCAACACACGAGTGATCTGAAGCAGAGGGTGTCAGAGAGGCGAGGAAAGATACGCTCAGTGCTTTGAAACGCTTTGGTCGAGCTACAGTTATAGCTCGATTAGGACACTAACTGGACTACTGTCCTTGTCCCAGTATACAAGCACCAGGGAGAGTCCATGTATTTATGAAGTCTGTCCGAAATCTGCCCTCTTTCAGATCGTTTCCATAATCCTATATTATTTATACAATCTATGGTATGGACACAATCACAACTGTTTATTTACGATGACTTCGGGGTAGAAAACTGCCGCGTCACGTACATATGACCAAACAACAATAAGTAATAAACTCTGCCATCATTGATTAGTTTTAAGCCACCTAAAAAAATGTTTTTAGAATATTTTCACCACTTTACTTTGCCGTGCGACAGCCCTTACTGACGGGGATTTGAAGCCGTTAAATCAAACATACCAAACTGAGAAAAACATTTGACTCCTCTGAGCTGCTGCTCGACCGCTGCCCCCATCAGCTGCTGCGGCAGATAAAGAGGAGAAAATACTCAAGTACGTTTAAAGTATAAAGTATCTTTTGCTGCGGCCCCGTCCACAGCAGTACATCACTTAGCTTCCATGCCTGGTTTTTGGGACTGTACTGAATTAATCAGAGGAGGGGAGGGGAGTACTCACCCATCTTTTCAGTGGTTACCCGTCTGCATTTAATGAATTTAGTGCATATGGAGAGCACTGTTAGACCTATATATTCTCAGAGGGAATTATTTTCTCTAAAGAAAACCCACAATTACTGCAAAATGGCAACCGTGCGCTGTAGGAGGAAATAATCACTTGATTTCAGGCGTTGTGTTTGACCTCTGTAAGTTCTGGTTTTACAGTTATGACTCAGAGAAGATGAGGTGTGACTGTTTATAATGCAACGCTGTTGAGTGTCAAGAGTTAACATGTTGAAAGAAGTGATAAAAGAGAATTTTCTAGTAACGCTATCATGAAACAATATGAAACGTAAAAGCAAAAAGTAAAAATGTTGAGATACTTGAAAAAATAAGAGTGACGTAGTGCATTGAGTGTAATCCTCTGAAAGTTATATACCGAATAATATAATAACATGCAGAACATGGAGAATCTTGTAGTGTTTCTTAGTTTTTAAACTGCCCTCTAACCTGTATTTTTAACACTTTAAACGCTTGAATCTGACGTTCCCCTGCTCGCTCTCCTCCTCTGAACGTGGGCGCCTGACCTCAGAACAGTGTATTTATATTTAACAAAGAGAGTTTGCGAGCCGCAGAGGCCGCTCCTCCCTTTTTGTGGTGTTGTGTTAAACTGGAATAACGGCTCTGAGGAAGCCCGGCTGCTCGTTTTTATTACTGAGGCAACATTTTCCGTACGATTATGAGCTGTAATTAATTCTGCGTGCAGCGAAGGAGAGAAAACAGAGTTTCCTCGAGTGAGTGCAAGCTGTAAAGCAGCCAAACCAGCGCGGTTTAGTGGCAGGCTGTCGACCCCCGACGGATTTCACCTTCATACTGAGAGTCAGAGAGACCCGATGCTGCAGCAAACTCACGGCAACACTCATGTCCTTTAAAGGAAAATGTTGGTGTTATGCAACTTGTTTTTGGTGGTACATTATTGCTGAAATTTTTTTTGAAACCCACAAGCAATCAGATGATCAGACAAGCTGTAAAAAGGGAGTTTTTCTGTCTCAGTGTTATTAATAGATTTTTTAAAAGTCTCAAATATTTATATTGGTGTTGGCATCAGAAAGAAAGTATTCAAGCCACAGTCTGAGGTATTATTTGAGCAAATTTGTGCCTCAAAATGATTTTAGTTTATCCGTTTAAAAGATTTGCTTTTGTCTGGGGTTACAGTTTAACATCACTTTGTTTTACTGCTGTTGTACTTTTTTAGAAACCCAGGGAAAAAATTCCAGGGAACTATATTTAAAATTCTCATAATTATCTATATTTTAAATCTTTTTTTAATAGAATTATTCAAATTTTTATGCAGATCTTTCAGGTTATTTCCTTTTTGTGATTTGTATATTTATTTATTTTTTTAGTATATTTATATATTTGCTAATTTTGGTAATTTTCTTGGACTTTTTACTTAGTTCTTGCCAGTTTCTGGATCACTTTTACTGAAGTTGCTCATTGCCTTGCTCATCACTAGTAGTTATGAAGGTTGATCTCTGCAGGTGATTCAGTTTGATTAAAAAGAGGCAAATGTTTACAGGTGGTAAAAAAATGTTCCTGTGGAGCAGAAACTTTGGAACTTTATTTTGTTAATGCTGTTTTACAGCATCACTACAGAAAGCTGAAATGTTTGACTGACCTGTGTAATTGAATTAAAACTGTATAAAAGTGTTTTGTATGTTATAATTCACTTGTAAAAAAAAGTGTATCTTTGTGTTTCTGTGTTTGTAGTTGGAGCTGCAGGGCGATCAGGAGGTCGTCGTTTACGATCAGAGTTCTTCAGATCCAGCGTCTCTCAGCTCAGAGTCTTTCCTCAGTGTCCTGCTGGTGAAACTGGAGAGGACCTTCCCCTCCGTGCACCTGCTCTCAGGTCAGTGCCAGACAAGTCCGAGTCAAAACAGCCACGAGACCGAGACCAGTCAAAGATCCATGAGACTGAAAGGTCGGACGTTGTCTCTGCATTACAGAGACAGCTGTGGTCACGTGGACACGGGGTGAAATAGAAACTAAACGATGCTGCTAGATCCGGAGTGAATCTCTGTTGAATATCCAACTGAAAGCTAACTTCACTGTGTTGAGGTGGCTTGACAGCAGTGTTTTGGGCGGGAGTCCAGCGTGGAATGAGAGATTGGAGCATAAATGCTTGCTGTGCCTACAGTCCTAATAATCACACAAAATGGGCTACTGGGACGTCTGCCTAGTGCCCGAGCAGACCCTATGTGTATATCGGCGAATGATGCAATATGCGTCACATGGATCAAAGATGATCCACGTGCACGCTTGAACCTGGATGCGGATGCTATGAATGGGCCTTGATGAAGTCCAAAGATCCATGAGACTGAAAAAACCCAAAAGAAACTGGTCAAACCGAGACGTGCTGCTAGAGAAGCATGGCAGGCAAAACCATTGTTTCCCAGTTGTACAGAGCAGCTGTTCGGAGTTTCTGTCTGGCTGCTGTGCGACACGTTTTTCTGATGTTTTTTGTGCGCATATAGTTAAAATATTTTCAACTTTGCTGCTCAAGGTGCAGAGTCTCACCACTCGTCAATGTCATTTTTAGGCATGTGCACGTAGCCCCGCCCCACAGGTGCTCCTAGCTGTTTCATAGATAACCTGCTGTCAACCAGCTGGGCCCACATTTCTTTTTTCCTGAAAGTGTGTGAAGAGGAAACACCAACAAAGAGCTGAGGACAGAAGCAGCGCGACAGAAAATGTCACCAAACATACTGGCCTTATTTGTTTTCTGTTTATTCAGCTTAGGTGCTGTGAAAAAATGATATTAATAATATTAATAATAATAATAATAATAAAATCAGGTTTTATTTGTAGTGCATTTTACATTTTGGAGAGGCCTCTTCGCTGGCAGTAGTCATGGCTGGAAGAATGAAGTTTTTCGTGTGTTTTGTCCATCAGGCCCGTTCTCATGGATGTGATATTGCAAAAACGACTCGAGGGAATTTCTTCAAATTTAGCACAAACATCCTCGTGGACTCAAGGATGAACTGATTAGGTTTTGGTTGGTGAAGGTCAAAGGTCACCGTGACCTCATAAAACAGTTTGTGGCAGTAACTGATGCTTAAATTTCACATAAATGTCTCCTAGAATATAATGAAGTTATGACATGTTTTATCCAGGAGGTCAAAGGTCAACTGTGACATAATGTTCTGTGTGTCTGTGCGTCATATCTCGAGAGGAGAAGGGGAGGTATTTGGTCAGATACTGAATTGGTGTCACTGATCTGTAAACTGATTGCAGAGATCTTGTGTGTGTGAAGCGTCCATGTTTCGTGTGTATAACTTTGTGGTGGTAATTCTAGTTAGAAAGTACATCTACATTTTGGCAAAGTCCACAAAGCAGAAACAAACCCGCTGAGTGAAAACTCCTCCAGCAGAGACAGCGTCCATGTTGCTTCAGTGTTTGTGTTTCTGCTGTTTCCACTCTGAGGACGAACTGCGAGTTTGAGTCACTCGTGATAAAGCGGTTTATTAGTTTGACCGACAGGCGGGTCGACTGCAGACGTCCTCCCTTCTTTCCACTGAGGGTTACATTATGTAACCATGATGTAATGCTGCACTGACGACTCCACCCTCATACGGTAAAAAAAAAAAGACTTCTGTGCTTTCCAAAATCACTCGGTCAAAGGTTTAACAGTTACACAACAACAACTTGAATCCGCTGCGAATAAATGAGGAACCTGCTGCGCTGACCGATAATAAATACTTCAGCAGGAGGGGAGGTTTCACAGGGAAGTTTGCAGAGAAAAGAGGATCACGATTATTTCTGACTTAAAGTATCAGGCTAAAAAAATAACACGTATAAATATGGACAGCAGCAATTAAATCTTTATAAACAGACACTTCTTCAGAGTCTCCAGATTATGAGAATAAGATTAAAGCTTTCTACTTATTAAAGTATTAACCAAAACACGCTGTATTTTATTTTAATAATGTCTGTTAATACACGGCTGAAAATAGTCCCCAAAATTGATTTATTTCCTCCTTTTGAATTAAAAAGATTAAAACAAACCTTCAGTGAGCAGATGTTTTAAGGACATTACTGAGGCTTGTCTTGCTAATATGATTGATTGATATTGATCTATATTCTTTTTCTATGTAGACCATGGGAAGAAGAGACGTCATGAGACATATATATCTTTTTCTGTTTTAAGATGATTTTTGGGGCTTTTTATCTTTATTTAATAGGAAAGGCAAGGTAGCTTTATTTGTTTAGCACATTTCACACAACAGGGCAATTCAAAGTGCTTACAGAGCAATAAAATATACAACATATTGAAGAATAGAGACTTACAATAAAAGAGTAAAAGAGAAAACATAAAATTCATAACTAAATGATTTACAATAGAAAAAATAAAAATCCCTTAAATATGATAATGATAATAATGATAAATGTATTATTGTTATTATTAATATAAACTTTAATAATAAACACACATGCACAAGTACACAATCACACAAGCACATAGATTAAAAAACCTGTAAAAAGACTGTAATTAATTAAAACACTAAAATAAGAGTACTCATTAATACAAGGAACTGAAGATAGATAATAAGATAAATATAATAATAATGATAATAATAATAATTATGATGATGATAATGATAATAGTAATGAATGAATGAATAAATAAATACATAAAATACTCTTTATAGTAAGTAAAAGGTAAATGAAAGGATAATAGCACAAAGTATAATAATAGATAATAATGTTCAAATTAATAAAATGATATACCATCTAGTAAAACAGTAAATGTTTAAATGAATAGTCAGTAATTAAAAAGGTAAAGTTCAATCAAAAGCCAGACTAAAAAGGTAATGTAATAACAGTAAATGATTGTTATTGCCATGGTATGTTGTTGTTATTGTTTTTAAAGCGCTGCGGTCTTCTGTGTTTTATGTCTAGCTTTAGAGGCCAGCGCTGTTGCGTTTGATTCCGTGATTTCGGCATGCTGTCTAAAATCACACTGGAGCCGTATGATGCCGTGTGGTACTGTGTAAAAATGCAAAGGCGGTTATGGGTGGCCCCCGTAACGCAAACTGTGTAAAAAGTATTATTGACTGCTACATTTCTACTATTGTGACTCAAATTTAGAGTCACGGTTAAATGCGACTTGCTGGAAAAGAGATAAAAATGTATTTATTGCAATAAATCTGGTGAGAATCGTCATGAGCTTCGCGTTGGACCTGCAGAGCCGAACGAGGCTGCAGAGGATCGATTCACAGGCTTGTTGCCTGGCAACAAGCGTGGAGGTTGAGCCATCTGTGTGTCCGGCTGTTCTGTGTGACTGTAAACACCGATAAGAGTTCAGAGTGAGACTGAAGACGGACAGCTGATGGGTCAGATTCTCTGTCAGTGATCCACATCTGCGTGTCTGTTCCTCTCAGGTGGGTTCTCCGAGTTCTCCCACCTGTTTCCTGGTCTGTGTGAGGGGAAGTCCACGCTGGTCCCCTCCTGTATCTCTCAGCCCTGCCTGCCCGTCACCAACATCGGGCCGACCCGCATCCTGCCTCACCTGTACCTGGGCTGCCAGAGAGACGTCCTCAACAAGGTACCAGAGAGTAATATATTGTATAAAAAGTATTTTGAAACAAGATTGCAGGAAAAAAAACTTTTTTTAAATGTGTTTATTCAACATAAAGACAAAACATACAACATATACCACAGAGGAGATGTTCACAACATATTCACCATATTTTTGATCTTTTTATGTCCATTTTCAACATTAAGTACCTGTTAAATGGCAATACCACTTTCATCACGCAGTCAGTAATTTAGCATTTATCTCCCACCTTTTCCTTCACAGTCCAACAAAAAGAGCACAAAAATATTCAAGAGTGACAAATCAGTAATAATAAATATAAACCAAAATCAAAAATGTTTCGTTTAAAAATCGCTAAAAAAAATAATTTAAAAACAAGCATTTTTAAAAAACTGCCAAAATAAAAAAGGCATTTATTCTTTAAAAAAAATGCCAATATTAAAAGAAGCCTTTTTTTGCCAAATTGCCAAAAAAAACCCCAACTCTAACAAAAAAAAAATCATGGGTCTCTCTTTACCTCTTGATTCAGTCCATTAAAAGTCCTGCCAAAGTGCCATTTAAGCAACAACATTCTCATAAAAAAATTATTACTATTATTACCCGACCCAATTTAAGGCAGAGGGAATGACGAGAAATCACAGCCTGAACCCAGCTAGAACCCGATCAAACCTCTGCTGTGAATTCAGGCTTGTTTCAAAATAAGAGCGCACTGTGGTCCAATCACTGAGAATTAACAGCAGCATGTTAGCCTGGAAGAAGCGGGTCTGGGTCTCTTTGAGGTCTGATCTGGTTTTCTGTCTGCAGGATCTGATGCAGCAGAACGACATCGTCTACGTCCTGAACGCCAGTAACACCTGCCCCAAACCGGACTTCATCCCAGAGTCTCACTTCCTCCGAGTTCCTGTGAACGACTCGTTCTGCGAGAAGATCCTGCCCTGGCTGGACCGGTCCGTGGAGTTCATAGGTCAGTGAACGAGGGGATATCAGACAAATAAAATACCGTAAAACTTCAAATATACGCCCAGTTCGTTTATTAACCCCGTGTGTCCAAACATATTTACAAATAAAAGCCTGTCTTCCTGGCTTAGTAAACAAGAAAGACGCAAAAAACGAGATTAGTAGATGTAGAGAGCTTTTTTTTTTTTTTTAAATCTTGGGAAAAATGTCCAGTGAACTATATTTTGACTGTCATAATTATATATTAAAAATTATTTTATAGAATTTTTATAATTTTTAATTTTTTTTCAGGTAATTTCTTGCTTTGTGTTTTGTTGTTTTACCCTCTCTCTTTTTTTAAAATTTATTTGTTTTAATGTGTTTGGATTTTTTTGGGCAAATTTTCTTGTAATTTTCACAGATTTCTTACTAACGTCTAGGTTGCTTAGTACCTTCTTCCCGTGTTTTTGAATAAAATAAAACTAATTTGCTCAGGTCTCAAAAATAATTTGATTGACTGTTTGCTGAGCAACAGTTTTGTGTTAAAGGAATTAAACATAATGGGATAAGAGCTGCTCTGAGGTCAGTCTGACTCTGTATATTTCAGAGAAAGCTAAAGCGTCCAACGCTCGCGTCCTGGTTCACTGTCTGGCTGGAATCTCGCGCTCGGCCACCATCGCCATCGCCTACATCATGAAGAGGATGGACATGTCGCTGGACGAGGCGTACAGGTGAGCGTCCTCCCTCTGAATACACACACACACACACACACATCTTCTCTTTAACATGTCGTCACACTCCCTCTTTAAGTCAACACACAACATAATGTGAGTTATTATAAGAACTGACGGCAGTATGAAAAAGTGGCTGTGGAAAGGCAATGGGCAACTTAGCAAGACATTGCTCAAAAAATAAAACTTTTAATAAAAAATGAGTTAAAACTTGGAAAAAAAGCAAAAAAAACAAAAGTAAATAACACAAAACATGACCTGAGAAAAGTGAAAAATTAAAAAAAAAATCTGTATATGTATGTTTACTTTTTGTTTCTGTAGAATAATTTAAAATATATAATTATAATGATTAAATAAAAGTTTTTTCTGGACATTTTTCCTTTTTTATTTTATTTTATTTTTTTTTTAATTATTTTTTGTTTTTTTGCCTTTATTTGAATGGACACTTTAAGCGTTAAAGGTGGAAGAGAGAGAGGATGACACGCAGCAAAGGGCCAAGGTTGAACTCAAACCTGTGGCGAAGACATCGCCTCTGTACGTGGGGCGTCCGCTTTACCAACTGAGCTACGGGGTGCCCCCTTTTTTATTTTTATTTTTTATTTAATTTTCTGATAATCCTTCCTCTTTTGTAATAACAAATATTCAGGTCATTTATTTGTCCTTTTTTGCTAATTTCTCAAAATCGATGGGACACTTCTTGCCAAGTTGGTCATTGCCTTTTTTTTTAAAAAAAATCAGACCAATTTGCTGAGATTTTAGAGGGTTAAACGTGAGTTTGCCTGTTGTTCGCTCCAGCTCTCATTAGACCGATGTTTTCCAACAGATCCGCTGTCATCACGCGCTGCTGCGGCTGTTTATAGCACCTTTACCACTAATTAATCACATGTGCCTGTAAACCATCATCGCACCCTCTCACGACATATCAGTCACTGTTATTAAACGTCAGAATGAATCGATATTCATTTATAGAGCTCGCCGTGAAACGGACTTCACAATCCAGATTTCCTGGCGCTCCTCTGGAGTCACAGACGAAGTTACACAACAGATTTCTGCAGCTTCGGCGCCGCCGTCAGAGTTTACGTGATCGTCAGATTCCTGTTTGATGTCGGTCGCACACATTCCTCTCCACATAGATCCAAACAATACAGAGAGTGTCCTAATGAGCGCAGATCCTCATTAACCCTCTAATTAATACATGTGTGTGTCACTGTCGATTACAAACACTCGTCATGATTCACACTAATGATGCAGCCAGAGGGATACGTTATATGGATAACATGAACGTATTGATCCTGGCTTTTTATTTTATTTTTTTGATTTATTTGATGCTTTTTATATCATTTACTATTCTTTTTATTTTTTATATTATTTATTTATTTATTTAATATTATTTTTAATCTAATTAATTATGTATATCAGTTGTTTTTAATCTGTTATTATTGTTAAAAATAGTATTATATTATTAATATATTTGTATACTGATGAGCATTTTTTGATGTGCAGTTGAAACTTAAAAAAATAAAATAAAAATATTGTTAGAAAAATAAATGACGTGGCGCCACATTCTCTGCGTGTTTTCAGGTTCGTGAAGGAGAAGCGGCCGACCATTTCTCCAAACTTCAACTTCCTGGGTCAGCTGCTGGACTTTGAGAAGAAGATCAAAAGTCCTCTCGGTACTGAAGCTAAACTCAAGTCCCTCCATCATCCCGACGCCGGCGGGGACGTCACCGCACAGCCGGACGACCTGGAGCCTCCGGGCTGTCCAGAGGCCCCCGCGGGCCCCGGCCTGGCCCTGCTGGAGCCCCTCACGCTGCCTTGTGTTTTAGCCGACGCCCCCGAGGATCGTCTGCTGGCTCAGGCGCTGAGCGGCCTGCAGCTCGCCGACGGCCCCGAAGACAACGCCCGGCTGAAGCGCTCCTTCTCTCTGGACATCAAGTCGTACGGCGAGTCCGGCGGGAGCGCTCCTCACCGAGTGTTCGTCCCTCACGGAGGGTCGGGAGACGCCGCCGAGTACTTCAAACCGTCTGGCTTTAAAGAGCCGACCAGTAAACCGTGCCAGTTCTCCCCGGTGGAGGAGGTGTCGGAGCAGTCCACGCCGGAGCAGAGCCCCGACAAGGAGGAGGCGGACGGGCCGGAGCCGGTCGCACCGCCGCCCTCCAGCAGCTTCACCAAACCTCCGCCTGCTGCTCCGAACTGTTCACACCCGCTGCACCGGAGCGGCAGCATGGAGGAGAACGCCACCAGCTTCCTGTTCGGCCTCTCCCGCAGCCAGCAGCACCTCGCCAAACCGGGCTCCGGCGGGGCGCTGAAGGGCTGGCACTCGGACATCCTGCTGGGCCCCGTCACCGTCTCCACCTCCTCGCTGGCCGGCGGCTGGTACCTCTCCTCCGACTCCACCCGCTTCTACTCCACCTCGGCCATCCTGAGCGGCGGCAGCTTCGCCGCCTACAGCTGCGGCCACGGGCTGGAGGCGGTGCGGCGGCGCAGCCGGCAGAGGACGGGCGACCGCGGGGACTCGAGGAGGAGCTGGCACGAAGAGAGCAGCTTCGAGAAGCAGCTGAAGAGACGCAGCTGTCAGATGGAGTTCGGAGACGGGATGACGGACAGCCGGTCCAGGGAGGAGATGGGGAAGGTGGGGAGTCAGTCGAGCTTCTCCGGCAGCATGGAGGTCATCGAGGTGTCCTGAGACTGATCCGGGGACAGTTTCAGAGGTCGCACGCCGTCAGTCAGGACGAGTCCGACTGAAGCAGCTTCAACGTCACGGAGAGAAACGCGCAACACACATCGGGCGCTTCACCGAGCGTCGCGAGAGTCGACAGAGACGAGCGGAGACTTGAAGATTTACCGAATCGATCGAAATACGAGATTTCTTTTTTAAATCTGGTTTTATGTTTTTGATTGGAAAGAGGAGAGAGTGTTGCATTATGGTTGGTTTTTAGCCTTGATGTTTTTCGGCTAAAGTGAGTCTGTGAGAGTTAATCAGCTCTAAACAGGGATCCAACGGTCATGACAAACCAGGAAAAGTCATGGAATATGCAAACAGCAATTTCCAGGCCTTGAAAAGTTTTGGACAATGAAATACACCCTGAAGGTCTCGGAGAAGTTTTGGAATTTTGTTTCACAAACCTGAATAATAACTGTCGGAAAGTCGAAAATCCAACAATAATTTCAGTTTTTTACAGTTTCTTTATGGGATTAATTGTGGGAATTTTGGGTTTGGAAAGCTTCATTTCTTTATAATCACTAAAAAAAAAAATAGCCCAGTTTTTTTCTTTGAAACGCTGGATTTCTGCTCTTCGTAGAAATGTTTGTTTTTGAGGAGAGACAAGTCTTGAAGGACGCTGTCAGTATCTGAGGACGAGTGTCGAAGTGTTTCTCATCTCGTCCGAACGCAGCTGCTGTTGAAGGGAGTTTGTCTGATAATCAGAGGCGTCTTTTTGGGGGTTAATATGTGTAATTATGGTTTGTTCTGTCATGAAAAAACTGGAAAAGACATGGAATTTGCAAATAGCAATTTTTAGTCCTAGAAAAGTTTTGGAAAAGAAGTCATGGAAATCAATTTTACAAACACCTGATGTCTTCAAGGACAGATCAACGATCACTTCTGTTTTTACAGTTTTACTGTGTGATAAAGGGTGTCATTTTGGAGATTTTTAAAGAAAACAGACAAAAAAATTCCTCAAAAATCACTGAAAATTTTAAATGAAAAAACAAAAAGTTGTCTTTGGAAAATGTGGGCCTTTTTTTCTTTAAAAAAGTTGGCTTTTTTAAGAAAACATGCCTAAAAATTGGTAGTAAAATCAATATAGTTGTACGCAAAGATAAAAACATAGCTCCCTCCCCAATGCTTCAAAAAATATTTGACATTTCCTCCTCATTAATATCACCCCCCAGATTACATTTAAATTTTCTGAATTCAATATTTTTTTAATAATATATTTAAAAGCTTAAAAATAGTGACGAAAGAGAACCGAAATGGAGTATTGATGGTTGTTTCAGATAGTTTATGGTCTTTAAATTTGCCTTAAAGTCCTGGAAAAGTCCTGGAAATGTCTCTGCAGGTTACATCACTGATTCAGAGCAGCAGCTGACTGCCAGCACGGTCTTCAGCAGTGTTTTTATTTTTGTGAGACATTCGTGTCTGCATCTTTACAACCAGAAACAAGGACATGAGTTCGGCAACTAAAATACAGCGACTCCGAATTCACGGGGGTCGTTTGTTGTGATCGGAAAGTCTTGAAAGCGTTGACTGTCATTTTGATGAAAGATAACGGAAGTAAATTCATTTCTTGGTTTTCAGTTTGGATCGGAAATCAGGGGTTGACCGATACTTTGGTTTTTTTAAGGCCGCTACCGATTATGAGAAGTTAAGGAGACCGATAACCGATATTTGGAACCGATATTCATTTACAATAAAAATAACGATCTTTCTGTCAGCATTTAGAATTTTGAATATAATAAACTTCTTTTAGCAAATGTTTAATCAAAACTGCAACGTTCAACATCATATACAGAGTTCCCAGTTTTTTTTTTTTTATTTCACAAAGGCAAATGAAATTTTAGATAAAAAGAAGTAAATAAAAATAGCTCCCTGAGGTTTTACAAAGTAAAAATTCCTTCCATGCCGACTTTTTCTTTGCACTTTTTTATTGATTATGTTCTTAAAATAAAATGCAGGTACAGACAGAATGCAAAATGCCAAATATCGGCCCACATAAAGGGCCAGGCCGATGATCTGCCGATCCCTAATACAGTTTTAAATATCGCAAATAGTCACACAGCGAGAAAAACAGATCTTCGATGGATCCAGATGATTTTTTAAAGAATCGTAGACCTTTGAATCAGAGTAACGAGGTGTTTTCAGCTGAGGTTCGGACATTGGGCGTGTTGATTTGGGCTGCGATCAAATTCAGGCTTTTCTGCAGGACGTCGACACGATGCTGAACTTCGGTGAACCGACTCGTGTCGGTCTGAAGTCGTCTCCGGTGTGTGTTGCAGTAAAAAAAACTTTGACGAAAACGGACGGACTCTTTGTCTGTGGAGGAGGAGCTGCTGGTCGTCTGTTGGGATCGTCGTCACGGCGATGATGATGATGATGATGATTTTTTGAACTAAACTGAAGCTGCTGGTGTTGGACTCAGAGGAACTTCACAGATCCTCACTTTGGTTTTATTTTTCTGCAGCAGCTCGCCGAGAGGAAACGTCTCAGGTGTGATCTGAGCTGCAGGAAACGCGACAGGTGAGCTCACCTGTGGGAGGATGGAACAGCAGCTCTGTGAGACTCACAGACGTGTTCACAGGTAATCTTGCACTACTGTGGTTTGCAGAATGGATTTGACGATTAAAAGTGTATAAAGCAGAAACGGTTCTGAGTTTGTTTTTAAAGTGATATTCAGCTCAATATCTGAGTCTCAGTTTCCTCCTGGAAACTTTTTTTATTTTTTTAACTTCAGCTGAGAGGAAAATAACTGACTCTAATGTTTAATTTAAGTTTTTTTAAATTTACATTCCTTGATATTTCATTAAGAATCCATTTAAAACCTGGTTTGAATTCTCTAAAAAATGGGAAAAGGCAATGGGCAACAAAAAAAAAAGACTGAAAAATGTGCAAGAAAATAATAAAAAGTACAAGAAAATTACCTAAAAATTTCTTTAAAAAAAGGACGTAGCTGTGTGTGTGTGTGTGTGTGTGTGTGTGTGTGTGTGTGTGTGTATATATACATACATATTTAAAATTATGTTCCAGAATTAATGTGAAAGGCATCTAAAAGCAGCTTAAGAAAGTGGTGTTGCTCCAGGTTTCGAAGGGTTAACCCTCTGAAACCTGAAAAATTGATTTGATTTTTTCTTTTTAAAAAAACACAGGAAAACAATGACCAACTTCACAAGAAATGTCCCGCAAACTGCAAAAAGCAATAATAATGATAATAATTTGAAAGCGAAATCATCTGGAATCTAGTTGTGTGAGATATTGTGTTAGATATTAATAAAAAGTGAAGGAAAAATGTCCAGAAAACCATTTATAATTGTCTCAATTAATTTAAAACTTGTTACAGAAAAATGCACTTCCTTGGTGTCATTTTCTTTTTTCCTTTTTTTTCCTTATTTTAAAGTAAATTGCAAGTAACTTTTTACAAGTTTCCATGAGCCAAATCTTGCCAAGTTGCTTTCTTGCCCTCCCATGTGTTTTAAGTAAATCACGCAGGTTTCAAAGTGTTTCTTCAGAAAAGCCTCCTGGAAAAAGGTGTAATGCTCCTTTAAACTGTGCTGTTTTTGGAGGATTGATGCTACGTCGCTCTCTGCTGGATCAACTGTGTAACAGCAGCGCTTGAATTCTGCATTTCGTTTTTCTTTATCCGACAGTTTATGTGTGTATGAATGGAGCAGGATCAGTAGATCTGTGATAAAGTGATCGATTCGACTCCGCTTCAGCTTTCTCCAAAATTAAACAGATCTTCTGACGGACTTAAACCGCGATTAAAACATTAAATCTGGAAAATGAATCGCATGAATGTGAATAGAGCGCAAGAAGAGAGTACGGAAGTCAAAGACTGCCAATTCAAATTTTAAATTAAAAACATTTTCATTTAATTTGTTAATTTGTTTGAAAGGTTGTACAAAGAAAGTACTTTTTCAGTGGTCTTATATGTTATGTACGTCTGGTAGCAATTAATAATAATATTACTAATAATAATAATAATAATAATAATAATAATAATAGGGTAAGGGTTAGGGTAGGGTTTTATTCATACAGCGCTTTTCACAGTACTCAAAAGTTAATTATAGTCAGTAAAACATACCGAATAAATAAAAGCAAGATCAGTTAAAGCAAGACTGACAAGCAATTATACATTTATAAACCCTAAAAAAAATCAATTTAAACTTTTTTTTGAAATTCATTTAATTTTCCCACAACTTGGTTTTATTTTAATATTGGCAGCCAAAGACTTCTACCTTTCTAACTTTTACCTCTGAGGTGTAGTACAGGAAAGTATAAAATACCCTAAAATTCCAAAGTACAAGTATCTCAGATTTGTACCTAAGTACAGTAGGCCTAATTGAGTAAATGTATTTTTTTTTCATACCTCGTGTGTGTTTGTGTGTGTGTGTGTGTGTGTGTGTGTGTGTGTGTGTGTGTTTGAGCTGACTGACCAGCAGGGGGCGTCCTCACATTTACACTGACTGTTAATAATGTTGTTTCATGTTCCCTGAGCTTTGACTGGGAGGCACTCACCTCTACGCCTTAGGTTTTTTTAAGTTTTTTTTTTTTTAAGTCTGCCTCGTGTTTTTGCTTTAGTTACACGAGAAACTCGGTATAACAAAAAAAAATTGAAAAATAATTAAAAGATGTTTATTGTTCAAATCAAGGTTTAAGGTTTATTTGTACACAGTAAAATGACAGAAACACAAAAACAAAAGAAGGCAAAATTGTGCAGGTGGGATTAAGATTATAGAGAATCTAACCTCAATAAGTATTTATAAACAAATGCAAAAGTCATATGATCAGAACAGTAAATTAACAAGTTCTAAAACAAGCAAAAATAAACAAGAATTAACAAAAAAAAACTTCTGCAGAAAACTTTTCTTAAAACCAATTTAAGGCTTTAGACAAACAATTAGCTTATGTGTCAGCGAACTCAACATGTTAATTTTACTTTTTTCTCACTAATCACCGTAATCATTTATTTATTTATTTTAACTGCATCAAAAATACAAAATATACTTTAATTTCGGCTGTTTTAATTTTCCAAATGACCATTTTACTGATGTTTACATGTATATATATAAAATAATAATAATCCATTTTATTTATACAGTGCTTTTTACAATACTCAAAAGTTAATTATAGTCAGTAAAACATATCAAATAAATAATAGTAACATCAGTTAAAGCAAGAGCGACAAGCAACTCAAGCAAACTCTTTCTAACTTTTACCTCTGAGATGTAGTACAGTAAATATATATATATATATATATTAAATTCTTTCTTTTTTTTCTCTTTTTCGTATTTTCAGGTAATTTTATTTAAACTTTAAAAGGTGTATTTATAGAGGGGCGTGTCCTCCGGATGCAGCTGGATTTGCCCGCCAGTCAGCGCTCAGGGCTGGCTCCGCCCCCGCGGTGGTGATGTTGCCTGCTGCAGTTGCTGCTCTGTAATTCAAAGTCAACTTTTCACCGAGCAACATCTCCGGAGAGCCGAGCCAAAAACACCCAACTTCTGTATCCGAGCAGGAGCTCCGTTTGTCGGATATAAAGTGCTCATTGGAGCCGTTTAAAGCGGGACCGGAGATACAGACGGTTTCTTTTTTCTGTGCCATGTTTTTCTGACGGATTATTTGATGAAGCCTTCACCTGCAGGTAAGCTCGTTTTAATGACACTTGACATTCCTGCGGCTGCAGCTCCGCCCGGAGACAAACATTTCTGCAGGTTATTTAAAAATAACACACGTTTTCTCCAACTTAACGCCCAAACCGACAACTAATCAATATATTCTCGTTATATCAGCCGTCTCATTGCTCTGAATTAACCGAAAATGCAAATGCAAACCGAAGCAACTTGATCTGCTCCTGAGAAAGGTGGCCCTTCGGTTCAGCAACACCCGCACCGAATCCCATTAAAGATTTTGGATTAAACGATTTATCAGATCTTAACATTCAATTAAACACGGAAAAACATATGCAACCAAAACATCGGGAGGATTTCTAAATTTCGGCATACGTCTAACAAACAAAACTGCGACCTAGTAATTTAAATTTAACTTTTATCACCGATTCCCCTGTTATTCCTCGCGCATTCTTAAAGAAAATGAACTACAGCAGTAGAAGGGGATTGCGAGGAGTTTGGCGTTTTACAAAGCATTTTATTTAAAATTTAGAGTTTAACAGTTGATACAGTGTATGCCGAAATTACCAGAAGATCTCAGACTAGCTTGTGATGATTATTTTAGATGTTTATCTGGGTTTATGCTTAATGACACTAAAGTATACCCTAAATTAGCAACATTTTAAACGGACTTTGGTAGACTTTGTAATGTGAGACAAATGAAGGTGAAGGGCAGCTCCACGCTCTGCACGCTGACCCGCAATGTGTCTGATAAAGACAAAAACACCTGAATCCACCTGGATAAAAGACAAAAACAGGCTACCCGAGCCGTGCTAACGGACAGGTGTGTGTGTGTCTTATCCCCGCAACAGGCGGGCTGTCCCCGGCTGTGTGTCCGGGGCTGCCCGCTGTGTGTCGGAGCCCTTTTGTTTGGCTTGGCCTGAATTGTAGCCCGGTTGCCAGGGATGACAGAGATAGCACGGGTCCGCATTGTTCCCGCCGGGGTTACCGGAAGGTCTCCGCGGTAGTATTTTATCTTCTTTTGTGTTTTTTTTTAAAACAAACGGTTCCTGTTATCTTTAACCGCGGGGTTTAAGCTAGCAGCTCACCTGGTTTTAGCGGGAAAAAACAAAACACAGGAATGTCATTTAGTTTATTTTTTTGTTTTCCATTAAAGCTGACCCATAATTAATGTTTGACCTGTATTAATAAATGTTTAGGGTGAAATAAATCATTAATATGTTTTCTAAGGTTTTAAGACGTTTCTGCGATATCATGACATTCCTCTGATTTCAGGGATTTTTGCACATTTCTAGGATTTTAAGACATTTTCAGGATTTTAGAACAATTCAAGCATTGGAGCGTGTTTCTAGGATTTTAGCACGACTCTAGGATTTCAGAGCATTTCCAGGATTTCAGGTGTTTCTAGGATTTTAGGTGTTTCTAGGATTTTAGGACATTTCTAGGATTTTAGGACATTTCTAAGATTTGAACACATTTCTTGGATTTTAGGACATTTCTAAGATTTTAGCATGTTTCTTGGATTTTAGCACGACTCTAGGATTTCAGAGCATTTCCAGGATTTCAGGTGTTTCTAGGATTTTAGGACATTTCTAGGATTTTAGCACATTTCTAGGATTTTAGGACATTTCTAGGATTTTAGCACGTTTTTAGGATTTCAGGGTGTTTTTATGATATTGGGACATTTCTAGGATTTTAACATGTTTCGAGGATTTTAAGAAATAACCAGAATTTTAGGTCGTTTCTAGGTTTTTAGCATGTTTCTTGGATGTTTTGGATGTTTCCGGGATTTTAGGACGTTTCTAGGATTTAAGGACATTAGGGTCTTAACTAGGACCTCTGTTGGGGGTGTGGGGGATCCTCCATTGGCTGTTTTTTTGATCAACAAGCTCTATTTTGGTGCTGTTTTATGCGCTCTGACACCTTATGTTTATATAAAAATATGTATATTTGTCAAAGGGAGAGTTCACTGTCGATGTTTCGAAACACGAACATCTTCGACTCTTCAGATATGTTTTATTAAAATGAGCTTCTGTTGAATTTTGGGATGTTTTGGACGGAAATCAGTGAGTTAAATTTTGAGTGAATTTTAGTCTAATTTTGTTGAATTTTGAGCCTTCTCTGCTCCCCTCCTTGTTGGGCGTGATATTCCTTGAACGCTGCGCTGTAAGCTCGCCGTCGGCTGTTTTTCTGTGGAGGTCAAAGGTCACCAGGCTCTTGGGCAGCTCCATGTGCTGATGCAGAACACTTGAAGGACCTTTGAGCTCAGCGCTGTTGTGTAATCCGAACGGTTTTCTGCTGCTTTGTCCCGTTTTAAGAGCATCCTGTTTGAGTCAGATAGCGAGGGATTAAAGTCCACATCTGGTCCCGGATCTGGTTTCTGTTGGGACTCTGGTCTTTGTGGGAAACATCCCTCCAGCTGTTTACCTCCAGAGGGGCTGACAGAGACTATTTCGGGATGTTTCCCAGGCCTGGAGGTCTCTGCTGGGGCACTTTTTACTTTCTAAACATCCAGCGATGAAGGATGTCGTTTATTTAACTCAGAATAATCTGCAGGGAAAAATACTTCAAGTCAAAGATCTGTTTACAAAATTTAACCAAGAAACATTTTTTTTAAAATTATGTTTTAAAAGGAATTTATTCAGCTTAGGGCTGTCGAGATGAAGCCCGCCGATATTAGTGATTACGTGATATTTAGCCTTCAAGTTAAATATTGATTTAATGTTAATAATTCACATTATATTGTGTTAATAATCCATTGCTCCTAAAATAATCTGTTTCTTTCCATTCTCACTTTGCCATCCTAACACCAGCTGTTTGCCTTTTCCATGAAGTGTAATTGCTCTTTTCTGTAAGATTTTGTACAGTTATGGTTTCAGATTTTAATTTGATCTCAATGGCCAAAAAAGAGACAAAATGCACAATAAATAAAGTTAAGGATGAATTTGACAATTGTAATTATTATTATTATTATTATTATTATTAATTTTATTATTGACTTTTGTCTGCAGGGTTTGACAGTAAAGCAGGAGACGTTTGTGTCCTTTTTCTAAAAGTTTTTGGACAAATTTCCCAACTTCCATGTTCAATTTTGTGCTAATACTAATACAATCCTGCAGTACTTTTACTCTTACTTCTACTACTACTACTATTACAACTCAACATTAAAGTTTAAATGCATCATCAACAAACTTTGACAAATCTTGCAAAATCTCCAACTAAAATAATTTAAGTAAACAATCAGAGAAAAAAAACGAATCGGTCTTATTTTTTAAAACACGTTGTTGTTTTGTAGGTTTTCGGATTGTTTGGTCCGTAAACGTCCGTCACAGTTTCCCTGTGACCTGCTGATGTTGTTAATGTCGCTGACTGTTGCCGGGGCGTCTCCGGGGAAAGCCCGTACTGTTAGTGTGTCGTCGGTCGCCGTGGCGACGGGTGATGTAACTGTACCTGCCAGGTGCTGCTGTGATGTGATGTGTTGTTGGAGGAGGAGGATTATGGGAAACAGGAAACTGGAGCTGATCAGTTTTTTGGGAGATTGACGGGAGTCGAGTTTCATGTTTACATTAAGTGAGGATGTAAAACGGCGGGATGTCGTCACGTTTATTGATCCATCAGAGGTGGACTGATCACTGTACAGGGTCGTAGATTTCAGAAATATCAGTGCGAGTAAACTCTTTTTTTAACCCTTTAAAACCTAGTTCAGCACCAGTTTTTTATAATGCGTTACTTCACCACTCACAAACTATTTCTCCTTGCTTCTTCAAAATCGAAGAAAATTGGTCTGATTTCTTTTAAAGGCACATAGAAAAAGGAAATTACCAACTTTGCAAGAAATGTCCTACATTTTGCAAAAAAAAGCAAAATGTGAAAAAAATGACCTGAAAATTAGTTTAAGAAACTATATTTTTAATTATTATAATTATATATTTATGTTAAAGAAAAAAAATACAGATTTTTTTTTAATTTTCTGCACTTTTTGGGTAATTTTCTGCACTTTTTAATTTTTTTTTTTAAAACTTTTTTTTAGTGTATTTTCAGGTAATTTTCTTAATTTCTTTCTATTTTTGGGTGAATGTGTTGCCCATGTGTTGTCTCAATACACAACATGCAAAACAGATTTTCCTTTTGGTGATCACAGTCTGGGATCTGTCAGTGATCAGCAGCTACATTGACTGTGACAGGTCACCTGCTGGAAATATCATGTATTTCCTCCATATGCCAAATCTGGTCAAAATGAGAAATGGCCCAAAACTTTCAAGAAATTAGTAAATTGTGACAAGATTTTTTTCTAAAGGGTGGATTATAAGAAAATTATCAAAAAAGAAAAAACTGTACCGAAAACTATATTTATATTTATAATAATCAATTATAATTATCTATAATCATACTACAGAAAAAAAGATCCTTTAAATTTTCCAGACCCTTTTCCTGTTTTTTTTGGGCATGTTTTCAGGTAATTTTCTTTTATAATTTTCTTTAACCTTTTTTGACTTTTGAGCCTTCAAAATATTAATAAAATATGACTACACCGCAGACGATAATTTAACTTAATGATGTTCAATCATTTATTTTTTAAAGGACATTAAAGTCAAACTACATCTCAAGTTTTGATTTAAAAAAAATTGCATTTTGAGCCGTAAAGGTGCATATGAACAAATACTAATTACATTTAACAACAACAAAACAAAGGAAAAAAAAGAAAGAACATAAAATTGAACAAAATTTGTGTAAAATTTTAAAAAATGAAATCATTATGTATTTTTTCTGTAATAATGTAATTATAATATTTTTTTATTGTGGATTTTTTTTGCTTTTTCATTTGATAATTTTGTAGTGATCCCCCTCTTTTAAAGGGTCGGTTTCTTGTCCCCTTTTACAGATTTATTGCAGTCGGCGCTGCGTTTCTTGTTCAGTGGCTTGTTGTTGTTTTCTCGGGTTTAAAGGTGTCTTATTTGTGTTACAAAGTTTCTAGATTAACGTAATTGATTTTAACTTCCTAAAAACTGTCATAAAGTTGCTTTATCGCTGTTTAAGATCAAACTTTATTGATCCTGCAGAGCGAGGCGGGCGTTGTCTGTAATAAAAACTAAAAATAACTCAGGAAGCAAAGCTTTTATAACCAGTTGAACGTAGGAAACGCAGTAATCAGTCTGAAGTCGTCGTGTTCAGTCGGCCGCGTTGACGAGCTTGAAGGTGTCCTCTCCGCCACCTGTCAGCCAGCCTCTAAGCCCCGCCCCCTAACCCTCCGTAATGACTCATTAATTAGCGGCTTAAAGTCGTCGACAACAAGCTGCTGCAGCAAATCCAGCAGGTCCTGCAGAGACCTGGATCCTCAGTAATCTGCCACACATGAAGCACGGAGACTCTAACACTGCTGTCCGACTGTCTGTCTGTGAGGACTCTCTCAACCTGTGTTCACCTGCGGACGTCTCGCACAGGTAAGACCTCTGCGCGCTCATCTGTGGCAGTTCAGGGTCGCTCTGTGAGTCAAGGAATTTACTGGATTATTTTGAATTATTTTGCATTTTTTAAACGAGAAGTCGCAGTTTTCCGATACTGACAGACAACGTAAAAAAAAAAAGAATGCATGTAAAATAATCCATAAATTAAAAGCAATAAATCAGAGTAAAAATGAATAAAAAATACACAATTCTTAAATATGTAGAAAAATAGATGTTCCATGTTAAAATTAAATGGAAACAGCTAAATATCAAGGTAAAAATGACATAAAACATTCACCATTTCCACAGTTAACATTCAGAATTTGACGATGTGTTTTTATGAGCTTATGGGATGCTTCTGAAATGCATCTCTGAAATTGTAGGAATTGTCTGTTGTGGCCGTAATCAGCCTTTGCAGCTGTTTTGTGGATATCTGCACTCTACTATGTGCACTGTTTATTTATTTATTTATTTTTTAAATTTTAATTTGTTTTTGGGCTTTTTGCCTTTATTGCATATAGGACAGCTTTGGGGTGATGGGGTACCCGCTCTACCCGCTGGGCCACTGGGTGCCCCGGTGTGAATAGTTTTGATTTAAAAACGGTTCACAGGGCAAGTATTTTGCAATTTTCCTCTTTTCCTGAACAACCTATGGTCCAAAATTAACAAGAAATTAGTTAAAAGTTTCAAGAAAATTACCTGAAAATAAGCAACAAAAAAAAGACCCCCCAAAAAAAGCAGAAAATGAAAGAAAATATATGTTTATGTATATTTTTTTCTTGTAACATCATTTTAAGTATATAATTAAAATAGTAAATGGGTATTTTTCCCGAGTTTTTTTTATAATTTTCTAATAATCCCCACCCCCCTTCAAACACATTTTATACGTCAATTTCTTCCTCACCTTTGACTAATTTCTTGCAATTTGTGGAACATTTTTTGCCAAGTTTGCCTTTCCTTCTTTCTTTATGTTTTTGAAAGAAATCAAACAATTTTGCTGAGTTTTCAGAGGGTCAAATGGCTTGTGAGAGGCGTCTGAACTCCTGAAAAAAACTACAAATATCTCTATTTGTGTAGACGGGGCTCTAATGTGGGAGACGTGTTCTGGTTTTAATGGGTGTAAACCAGTGGAAGTCTTCACTGCAGTCACGTCGTCAGTGTGGATGAAGTTCAGGATGACCCGTTTGGCTCGACTCCAGACTTCACAGTTATTTTTAGTTTTACAGTTACTGCCGATCTGAATCAGAGTTGTAAACGCTGTTGTTTGGCTCCCGGCCCGATTTCTTTGTAGTGACACATGAATCTGTGTCGGTCAATGACGGCACTTTGTCTTTATTGGGCAGCTCTTCCTCTCTGTGTATAAACCAGCACAATAATTTACTCGGAAACTAAACTTCTGTTTATCTCTAAACTTCAGTTCCAGTAAGTCGTAATTTTAGTTTCGGCCTTTAAAGAACAGCAAAGTTTATTTGGAACATTTTTCTTTAAAAAGGGCAGAAAATGACCTGCAGCGTTTTAAAGCGGTAGTACAATATTTAGATGAATTCTCGTCTTTATTTTTTCTGTTAGGTGTTCAGATTGATATCATGTCTGTACATTGAATATGAAGCTGTTAAACTAAGCTTAACCCAAAGACCAGAAACAGGTGGAAACAGGCTCTGTCCAAAGGTCACAAAATCTGCCTACCAGCCCATCTAAAGATTACCGATTATCATGATATTTTTGCTTAATTCAAACAAAACTGAAGTGTAAAGACATCTGTTTTGTGGTTTTATGTGCTGTTGTTTTGTTGTGCTTTTGCAATATGGTGCTTTTTACAAGCCAAGCGCAGGTGATGGTAAGCAAACACCACTGCGGCTATGCTCATGTTTTTCTTTTTTCTTTTCCTCGGGAATGAAAAGGGCTAAAAGGGCTAGTCAGTATGGCTTTAAAATAATATCATTATATTTATAGACTATATAGCGATATATATCTTGAAATCTCCTAAACTACTAAAATACAAATTATGAAATGAACTACAGTTGCAAATAAAGTAGTCACTGCCATAAAGTAGTTTCATAAACTACTGTTAAAAAACTTTAATGGTAAATAAAGTGTAAAGTTAAATAAAGTACTGTTATAGTAATAAGTAAATAATTGTGAAGGACTCAGCTCGTCTCAGGCCAGATGTGTTGATGTTTTTGCTGTTTTAGCAGAAAGTTAAACTGTATCTGTGGAATGAGGATTCATCGACTGCAAGATGGAAACAAACTAACAGCTCTCACTTCATAAATTTATAGTATTTGCAAATTGCAGTAGTGCTTCATGGTCACAAAATTTGAGTCAACAGTGTAGGTCTGGAGCTCTGCAAAAGCCCTGATTTGTGTGTGTGTCTGTAAGAGGCGGAGAGCCGTAGGAGACAGAGGGAAAAACGAAACACCGAAGCGGGTCTCATACTGGTGGCTACAAAAACAAGACAATTTATACTTGATGTTCGGGATGATGTCTTTTATGCATCGCCAGGGAACAAGCCACGATACATCGAGTATATTTGTATATTCACCTTTTTTTTCCTTTTTTTGTGTGTTTTTGCTAATTTTCAGGTAATTTTCTTGTACTTTTCACTAATAACTTGCAAATTTTGGGCATTTTTTTGTAAAGTTCCATGTTTTGAAAGAGATTAAGCCAGTTTGCTGAGGTTTCAAGGGGTTAATCACTGCTGGGCAACTTCCCCTTACCGTAACAACATCGTTTGTGTTTGTTCCCTGTTATTTATGACAAAAAAACAACTAAAATTGCAGATTTTGTACACTGAAAATTGTGCCTCCTTTTAAATTGGAATTTTATTTATTGATTTATTTTGAAAGATTTATTTGTACATCCACAATATTCATGACAAAATAAAACATTTGGCAACACACACTCAGGAATTCAGGGATTTTGTTATCGGCATTAAATATACAAAGATTTCACACTGCACACACACAGAAAATGTGTAAACTGTGATGCAAAATATTTAAATAACAATCGAATTAACGTCACATTTACTCCAAATATGAAAAAATTGGCTCATCCTCAGTACCTTCATATCTGACCGACTTAAATTCAATATAAATAAACATGTATCATATATAAGTACTTGAATAATCTATCGAATACACTCATTACAAATGAATCTCTCAGGTGTGGCCCATAAACAATATTCCACAGGTGATCACACTAGTAAAGAAGTAAAGAGGCTGTATGTATGACATCAGCAGTTTGAGGATTATTATGGATTATTATTGTTATTATTAGCCTTCTTTAACGTGCAGTCCCTTTAACGCTCTTTAAAGACGGACTCTGAGGATGAACGCGTGATCGCACAGTTTGACGGTGAAACATGTGCTGCAGAGTCCAGTGTCACAGCTGCAGGATTACAGTCGATAGCAGCGCTGATGGATATGGATTAAAACACAGCCAGAGGTGACGAAACTCTGCCTGTAATCTAAATAAATCAAACTCAGCAGCTGTAATGGATCTCATCCCAGTTTGTAGTGTTGTGGCGATGATCCCACATAAACAATATACAAGTCATAACCTTTTTAAGTCAGGATTTGGTTAGCGTAGCTTAGCGTAAAGACTGGAAGCAGGTGAAAATGTTAGCTCCAATAAAAGAGAAGAAAGTGTTTGGACAGTAAAAATCATCTGTGGTCGAACTGGCTGATACGACAATAAATAATATCCATATTTTTAGGGTTTGCAGCATTTGGGGCGGGGCAATATAAAGATTCTTCTTAAATATTATACATATTTATATATCCTGATATGGAATAAATTAGTACATTTTTGTGTTTTTTTTTAACTAGTTTTAAAGGCTTCATTACTGTAAAGTGATGTACTTTTCTTAATTTATCAGGCAGCTGTACTTGTTTTAATACTAAATTTTGTAAGTCATCCGTACAATATTGTCACATCAAAGAGGAAATTTTGGTAAAATGTTCGATTCTGTCTCCCAGTTCCAGCAATAAAGTAATAAAATAATTAAGTGCTTTTTAGGAGATTTAAAAAATATCGAGATATATAGTATATTGTGTAAGGAGATATAGCCTAGTCCAGTTCTTACTGTAATGCTTGGTGTATATATGAGTACTGCAATACTATGCGGTCTGGTTTTACTCTCTTTTTTAAGAGGAGGCTGCAGCTTGAATGTAGTGTTTTCAGGGATGGAACATTTTCATGGTGCTGCTACTTTGAGCAACAGTCGTGTTTTTTGGCGTGTTTTGCAGATGATGGCAGTCTGTGGTTTCACGAATGTTCCCCTCAAAACGAACCACCTTCAGATGATCTCCCGTTCGAACTGAAGTGAATTAAGCACAATGATTGATGTCAGATAGTCAGAGCTGGTAGAAATTTGCTTTCCGCCATTATGGTTGTTGCTCTGCGGACTTTTTAATGCTCTGCAGCCGTGACCGAAGGTGTTATGTTTTTGGGTTGTCTGTTTGTCCGTCACGTTCTTTTAAACTCGATATCTCAAGATATTTCTTCAAATTTTGTGCAAGCGTTCACTTTATGTCCAGGATGAACTGATTAGTGTTTGGTGGTCAAAGGTCAAGGTCACTGTGACCCTGTACATCCAATTTTCATGAATGAGATATCTCATAACAACTAGAAAAATTTGTTCAATTTTGGCACTAACATCCACTTTATGTCAAAGATGTAGTGATTAAAATTTGGTGGTCAAAGCTCAAGGTCACTGTGACCCTGCAAGTCTCATTTTCATGAACATGATATCTCAAGAACACCTTCAGGAAATTTCTTCAAATTTGGCACAAACGTCCACTTTATGTCATTATGAACCGATTCATATTTGGTGGTCGTAAGTCAACACTGTGACCCTGCATGTCCCATTTTTGTGAACATGATATCTCAAGAACACCTTCAGGAAATTTCTTCAAATTTGGCACAAACGTCCACTTGGACTCTACAATCAACTGATTCCATTTCGGCGGCCAAAGGTCAATGTGGGGGATGTGTCTAATTCTAGATAACGAGAAAGCTCAAGAAGGCCTTGAGGGAATTTCCTCAAATTTGACCCAAAGGTCCATTTGGACATATCGTTTGGTAAAGTGTCCTCTGTGTCACTGTAAAGTGTCCTCTGTGGGACAGTGAAGTGTCCTCTGTATGTAGGTTAGATTGAGCTATATGAGAAGCAGCTCCCAGCAGATCTGTGTGGCCTCGATCCTGTCGGGGAGTCAGAGGATAATGAATCAATCCTCGCAGCAGAAGCTGCTCTCATTATGACTGAGCTGTTAAATACAATCAGAAAATCAGAACAAATGTTTCACACATTTTTTTTACACATTTATTAATAAAAAAATAAAGAGATTATTTGAATTGACTTTAAAAAAACGGACCTGGTTATTTAGCGCTGTTAAGATATAATGAAGGCTTTTATTTTGCATTATTGTAAAAATGTGTTTGTGCCTGAGAATTGAGTGTGAAAATAATGATTGTCGTAATTCATTTTTTCCCTGAAGTTAAATTAGAAAATATAGATGAACTTTTAAAATTAAAAAATAAAAAATAATAAGTAAATTACAAGTAAAAATTGTTTTAGGATTATAATTGGACTAGAAAAGTTTCTGACTTAATTCTAAGAACTTGGAGAAAAATGGACTTAAATTTTTCGAGATATTATTAAATGATAGTAAAAACTAAAAAAAAACAACATTTTTGACAAATTGTTTTGCGCTAGGGTAAGAAAATAATAATATAATAAAAGTCATTAATATAGCTACACTTTTAAAATTCATGGTTGATTTTTTTTCCAGATTAAAGTAGAGATTTTAAAGAATTTGTGTTTATGTCAGAGAATAATTTGAGAATAAAATGATAAAAAAAAGGATTTTCTTATAGTTTTGGAAGTCAGTGAAAACACTTTAGTGTTACTGCCATCATGGATTTACTGCAGTTTTCTTTATTCAACAGTAAGAAGGTCGGGATTATGTGTGTGTGTGTGTGTGTGTGTGTGTGTGTGTGTGTGTGTGTGTGTGTGTGTGTGTGTGTGTGTGTGTGTGTGTGTGTTTGTGTGTGTGTGTGTGATGTAAATCTTCTCAATAATCCTCTTAACTTTCCTCTGTGAGACGCTCACAGACTCTGATGCTGCTTTGTTTCTCAGATCTGAAGACGATCAAACACGTTTCATTTCAGGCAGAAAACCGAATTTTCTGTGTTTCAGCCAATCAGGAGAGCTGATTATGGTTCTCAACAGCGTTATTTCAAAATAAGAGCACATAGATAGATGATAGAATTTCATCAGTATAATTGC
Organism: Plectropomus leopardus; assembly: GCF_026936395.1. Classification (NCBI taxonomy): domain Eukaryota; kingdom Metazoa; phylum Chordata; class Actinopteri; order Perciformes; family Serranidae; genus Plectropomus; species Plectropomus leopardus. The sequence continues at coordinate 2,956,837 of NC_142197.1, read as the reverse complement.
ATCCAAGACTAAACTTAAAGAAACTGTTTTTCACTTTATTGATTTTCTCCTTTTAGATGAAAAACAGTTCAAAACACAAATATTTAATTTATTTTCACTAGGGCTCCCACATAGTCTTTTTAAGGTATTTCATTTATTATCTCGAAGAAATGTGTTCAGATAATTGGTATTAAACTCTCTGAAATCAGTTTTTCAGCAATCTTAAAAAATCGAAAACACGTTGGGTAGGATTTTATGTTTTTTCTCTTGTTGAGCATTTTAAAATCTCAATAATTGGTTAAATCTAATTCTTTTAAAATTATATTATGAATGACTAGTATTGACATTGCATCAGAGTCAGTCTTGATTATGTAAAATTGGTCTTATGTTTTACTGCAATTGTCATTTAAAGGAGGATTAAATCTAATTTGTTTCAAGCTGTAGAAACTGTAAATTAAAGGGGAAAAAACTGAAAATTCTCAAAATTAGAATCATTTACACCTTTGCTTTAAAAGATTTCTGAAATATTTATCAGTTTTCGAAATACTTGCCAACTAATATTCTGTCAGTTATTTCAGCTCTAGTTTAGTCGTTTTTGTTGAATTTTTGTCCGCTGATGCTAAACGTGGAAAATGCAGCGTTTCTTCTTCTTCATTTATTTCATGTTTTTGGGGTGTAGTGGAGGTGACAGGACATGAATAATTTATTCAAAAGAAGAAGAAGAAGCTGTAACTGCAACATCAAGGTGTGAAAAATCTGTTTTAATTTGATCTTTTTTTATGAATAATTCGACTTTTCCACCTCAGACAAACCTAAAAACTCCGATATTTAGACGCTCTGATGTTTGCAGTGAAGGTTATAAGGTTTGAATGCTCAAATAAAAAGTCTTTGAGGCTGTAAACAAACGCAGACACGGCGGCTTCCTGTGGTTATAAAGTCATCAGAGGCCAAACAGAAGTCGGCGTGTCGCAGCGGTTCCTCCTTCACCGTCTGTTTGAACATCAGTTAGAGTTTAACAGCTGACCGTAATCCGATCCGTGACAGGAAGTGACACGTTTTCCACTTCAGTTCAGAGCGTTTGTTTGTTTTGGTGGCGTTGAGTTTGTTCTGCCTTTCAGAAAACGGGAACATTAACCCTTTAAAACTTGGATCGGTTTTCTTGTGCTGCATTCAACAACTTTCACAAGTTATTTTTTACCGTTTGGAAACTGAGGCAATGACCAACTTGGCACGAAATGTCCCGCAAAATGCAAAAAATTAGTAAAAAAAATCATTTAATAATCAGTTAAAGTACCTAAAAAATAGTTTTCAAAAAGAGGAGGATTATTTTAAAACAAATCAAAGAAATAGAGAAAAATGTCCAGAAAACTATAGTTATAATTCATATGCACTTTGCAACTTTGTTTAAATAAGTTCTATACAAATAAAGATTATTATTATTATTAAATTATATAATTGTAATAACTATATTTAAAATTATGTTACAGAAGAACTCTAATAAAATATATAAAACATATTGGGTCATTTTCTTGTTTGTTTTTTTTTAAATTTCTTTCTTTTCTTTTTTTTTGTTGCTTATTTTCAAGTAAATTTATTTTAACTTTATAAAGATTTTTTATGCAAATTATTGGGCCATATCTTATTAAGTTGCTTATTACCAGGAAATATGTTCATGTTTTGGATGTTTTCTGGGGAAAGGGCCACACTCGATTGATTTTATCGTCTTGATTTCATTCAGCATCTTCACTTCAGTACAGTTTCGGTGCAGCAGAGAAAACACAGTGATGTTTGTGATTTTGGTGCAGAATAATTGGGCTGTAACGTCAGTCCTCTCTGAAGCTTGTGTGAAGGTGATTACAGCCGTCGAAGATAAACAGTGTTATCGGTGAAAATGTAAACGTGCAGCATTCTTAGCTGCTGACTCGCTCTGAAGTGCACTCCTTTTTGGACACCTTGTTATTTTATTTAGGATTAATTTGAACCATTTAACTGTGAAAAAAAGTGTTTTTCTCTGCAGCATTGCTCCTCTGTGGTCAGTTATGTTGCTGAGTAACAGAAAGACTCAGACAGAGCAGGATGCTGATGAACAAGATGCATGTTTATCCTTCAAATTTAACATTTTTAATATTCGAACCGCAGCAGAAAATCAAATATTTTGTAAAGAAAATATTTTTTTCTTTAAAAATTAGAGTTAGAATTAATACAAAATACAGCCATTTAAAGTTGTACACCCCTCCCCTAACATCAAAATAAATAAATAAAATTAATTATTTGAATAATAATTTCCTCCCCATTTTGCACTATTTTTTGGGATAATATGCAGTACTGTGCAAAAGTACAAATACCCTAACAGAAACAAAATAGCTCAGACAGTCAGTATTGATCTGGGTGTGTTTTGAAAGCAAACGGCTGTAAATGCACTAGAAAATACGTTTAGTAAATCTCATGTTGTCTGAACAGAGTAAAAGACACGCTGGGTGAAAAGGGAAGTCACATTAAATACTTTAGCCTTTTGAAGTCTGAAATATTTGCATTGTATACATATTTCCTGCATGTTTTGGTTGTATTTTAGTAAAGACAATACTAACAAAATATGTATGATCATTATAAACTCGCTAAAATAACAAAGTTTAAGATGGCCTTAGACTTTTGCAGAGCACTGTATATTCAAAAAGCTATTATATAGTATTGAAAATGAATTATAGACAATTATAGACGATGTCTGATCTCGAAAACTTGTGTGAAAATGCTGAACTGAAGGTGAAGTGGATTTAAAATCAGACATGAAGCAGCAGTTTAGATGACAGTAGTAGCCGTTACTGTCAGGTTTTGGTGTTTTCTGTTTTTACAAATGTCCCTTAAAAACTGTATTAATGAAGAGACGTTAAATGAGTCGGTGTTGCGTGACGGAGCAGCGCGTCACCTGACTCCACCGCCTCCACCTTATCTGGGTGGATATTAAACTGCAGGGTAAACACGTCTCTGTTGGCTGTTCTCAGATCTGCATGTGAAGCAGCTCCGCAGTCTCCGTTAACTCGGCTCGGCGGTCCGCAGATGGTGGAGGGACTGCGTTACCGTGGAAACGCCTCACAGCCGGGCTTAGTGTATGTGCCGCTGCCACACCAAACACAGCTGTTTAGTCACGGCAACAGGCATTTCAATACCCGCGTTGTGATAATGTACATTATGCCGAATTTAAAACAACAGCAATTTATGCTTCTTTATTAGAATAGAGATTTTTAACCCTTTGAAACCTGGAGCGAAATCACTTTCCTTGTGCTGCTTTACGACACCTTTCACAAATATTTAAATCTTTATCGTGAGCAAATTGGTGCAAAATCTTTCAAAAACGTGACGAAAAAGGCAATGAGCAACTTGGTAACAAATGTTCCACAAATTGCAAGAAACTGGTAGATTTAGAAAATTGTTTTTTAGAAAGCTAAGGAAAAATGTTTATTAATTTTATTTGATTTAATTTTTAAGAATTTTTACAACCTTTTTTTTTTTACTTTATTTTTAATTTAAGTTATTTATTTATGTATTTATTTATTTATATAACTTATTTAAATTTTCCAGTGTTTATTTTATTTTATTTTTGTTAATATTTTTGGTCGTTTCTTCTTGTTTGTCGCCTTCTTCTGGTGTTTTGAAAGAACTCAGACTATTAGCTTAGGTTTTTAAAGGGTTAAAATGCCAAAGACAACTCTGTGCAGGTTGTAGTGAAACAGGAAGTGCCTAAACTCTGACCTTTGACCGCTGTAGTCGTCATGGTAACAGGTGTGGGTTCCTGTGAATGATTTTCACTTAATTTCAGTTTTCAGAAGTTTTATTTCCTGAAACTGAACACGGTGACATCACCAGGGAGTGGGCGGGGCTTCGTGTGTTTGTCTGCTCGTTTTTGATGAATGTGATTGGAGGAGAGGTTAAAGGTCAAACTGAGGCTTTGTTGTGAGACGGGCGGAGAGATAAACGTGGTGTCTGTTGGAGGGCTGATAACTGCAGGAGGCTTGTTTTATTTTCAAAGGTCAGCTGGGAGGAAACATCAATAACGCTTTAAACTGAAAATCTGCACACAGAACAAACAACAGCCTGACGATTCATCTCTTCTCAGAGTCTGAAAACACGTTTAAAGTGTTTGCATGTTAGATTCGAATATTTCTTTTTACCAATATTTGTTTGTACTTACTTTATTTATAGTTTTCTTTCTCTTTCATTTTCGGTGGCAGTTGTATGAAGACTTTTTAGCATTTTATTTTTGTTGTCATAGTAGATTATTGCGCTCTGCCTGGTGCTATATTTTAATTAATATATTAAAAAATTAAGTTTATTAGTAAATAAAGTTAATCCTAGAATAATATATATTTTTCCACTTGTTTCTGAAATAGGAGCTTTCGTGGTTTTTTCGATAAAGTTTCTGGAGGATCGTTTTTGTAATCAGCCTGGGCTCACTTCTCCCTGAGCGTGGCCTCACAGGTTTCCCTCTCAGAGCTGCAGATATTACCGACGCCTCCTCCTGCTGCTTGTTGTTATGGATACAGAGTCCAAAATGGAGTCCCAGCTGAATAAAACATGGAGTCCTGGGAAAAGTAATCACAGGTGGCGGCACTGTACATACAGCGTGAGCTCACACGCAGAGTCATAAATCAGCTCGGGGACTCTTTTGTGCGGAGGGCTTTTAATTTGAGCCCTGATGTGACATTTCCCCGCTGCTCCACAGGAAGGTTTTAATGATGCGTTAATGAGAGGCAGAGATGGGAACGCTCTTTGTTCCTGTTTTAACTCTCTGAGGAGGAACTCAGTGTCCCGCACTCAAACGAGGGTTTATATTTAACGTGAAGGCATGAAGCTGCTGATTTCTGCAGACCTACAGATAAAATGTTTCAGTGTTTTTGTTTTTTTAGTCTCATTGCACAGACTGAAATATCTCAAATATTGGTTGATATGACATTCACGTTCCCCTCAGGATGAACCGTCATAACGTTTTTGATCCTCTCACTCAACATTTTAATTTTACTTGATTTACAGCCAAATAGCTGCAGAACTGATAAAGTTCACATCAGCCTCAGCTGTATTTTGTGCGTTCTGCTTATTTATGCTTTTAAAATGTCTTTTAACCCTTTCAAACCTGGATGGTAGGGATGTAACAATGCATTACGAGGTAGTTAAAAATTGATTAAAAAATATGTGAGATTCAAATCGGTGAGATGAAAAACGAACCGGGATACCCTTTTGAACAGCAGAGGGCGTAATCTACTTTTGACTTTGCTTGCTCGATGTGTCATGTCACTACGTGTTCAGCGTCCTACGTCATGTCCGAGACTAGAGACCTTATAACACTATGACAGTATAGTACATCCATCCTAGAGACAGCTCACTAATGTATATAAGACAAATCAAAGGCTCCTCGATATTGAAAAAAAAAAAGATGCTCCCTCCAGTTTCAAATCGGAGGTGTGGCGACATTCAAGCTTCCTTATGTCAGAAAGAAATAAAGGTGAGAAGATAACAGAAAAGACAAAAACAGTCTGCAAAGGGTGTTTAACTATCAACAACTATCAACAACTAACATGATGCAGCATGAGAGCCGGCATCATGGTGAGGCGCTCCGGTCAGCCCCGCCTACACACGTTACTGCTGAATGACGACTACACGGTCAAAAAAAACCCCAAAAAACTACACGGCCAAACCACACTGACGAGCTGCAACCCCAAACAAGCCAAAGAGAGAGCCTGACTTTTCACCCAACTTAGCTCTTCAAACTCGCCCTCTCTGATTTCCCCTTTTAGCAGATGCAAACTTTTCCACAGCAGCCTCCTCTGTCCCAAATGAAATGTTGTTTTTTTTTAACAGCAGGGGGCATTGTGCATGTCCAGAAATGCATTCATTGCATAGTTTGTGTTTTGCATTTATACCTCAGAAATAATAAGGGATCTTTAATTTGATATAGAAAAGAAGAGAAAATGCAGTATTTTGTATAATTTTTGTTTGAAATAATTAATAGAATATTTTTCAGTCATAATTTTTCTGAAATCTCATTTTGTATTTAAAAACTTACTCCCATGTTTCTGAAAGAAAAAATATGATTAATTAGGAAATTATTTTGTGTTTTTTCCTTAAAAAAATAAATTAGTTAGTTACATGTTAACGGCTGTCAGGCTATCAAAAGCAAAACTAACTGAAAATGACATCTCTAATTCCTAATAAAGTTATTACGGTGTATTGACCGATAAAATTCTGTACTGTCTTTGCACTGAAACCTGACCAAATGAATTTATATAATACAGTTTTTATTCCTCTGAATACTGTCATTGTTTCTCTAAAGTAGCATGAGGTGTTTTTATGAGTTCAGCGTACGGTCAGATCTATAAATGAAGTCGTTAATGTCGTTAATAACGTCTTGTGTTCTTGTCATGCTTTAGAGCTCACAAACAAACTTTAGTTTTTCTCTGAATAAATGTGAGGCTGATGATGATGATGATGATGATGATGATGATGATGATGACTCATAATGACGATGACGTGTCTCCGTTGTGTTGCAGCTGACTGTCCACTGTGAAGCAGGATGAACGGATATGAAACTCCAGCTCTCGCCTCCGGCATCTTCGGCTCCTACAGCTCACAGATCAAGTCAGTATTTCACCAGTTTGCACGTCTATAAAAATTTCAAATGTTTCTGACTTTCTGCAGAATTTTCAACAAGTAACAGATTTAGTCAAAAATCTGTTAAATGTTATATGCATTTATTTTTTCATTTTTTTCATTTTCATTGAAAGATTCACATTTACAACAATAACCGTATTATCAAAGCACATGGGAATGAATCTAAACAGAAGAATAAGAAAGAAAATTATTAGGTCAAAATAAAAAAGGGAAAACAAATAAAATACAGAAAATAAATAGATACAAATTCTAAATAATACAACATAACATTATAAATAATGCATCATGAAAATCCCTTAAATTATTTTATAAATGCATAACGTAAAAGCACAAAAACCTATATTAAAATAAAATAAAATAAATACAATATAAAAATGTAAAATAGATATGACCTATATGTTCAAAACCATCTATTTTTTGTTGTTGTTTGTATTTGTTAAACACCTGAGCAAAGAATAATAATCGTTTAAAACCATATTAATTACCAACAGAAAATATAAAAATCCCTTAACCTCAATAACACCTTAAAATTGTCATTAATGGCAACTATATAAATTAATGTGTTATTTAAGGGGAAAGTTGTGTGTCTGTTAAATTTTACCAGATTTTTTTAAATTAAGGGCTTTTCAAATTTAGTGTTAACGTTCATGTTAAAGGACAAATTAAAGGATCTTTGGCAACTGAACACACTGAATTAGACAAAGGGTTTTTTATGTCTTTTTGGGCAAATTAAGGTTTAATAACGGTGTTTTACGGAGTTTAAAGCATGAAAAGATAAATATGGTTGCAGCTCATATTCTTTCTAAGAATACCTTGAATAATTTGAGGCTCATTAAGGAAAATTGAGGCGTGCTTAAAATGTTATTTTGTGTATTTCAAGAGGATTTTACCCCTCAAATGTCATAATCTAAAAGGAAAACCCATTTAAATAAACCCTTAGTATATAACAGTCCATTAAAGGCTCTATAAGATCCATTAAAATGGTAATTAAGGTCTTATGGTGTTTTACAGAGTTTAAAGCATGAAAAGATCAATATTGCTGCAGCTCAGTTTCTTTCTAAGAAAAACCTGAAATAAATATTTAATGGAAAGTGTAACTGAAGACGCTTCATGTCAGCGGCCACAGATGACCTTCATTTAACGTCTGCTGCAGCTTCGCACTGAACACGTGAGGTCACTCAGCCTGTAGGTCGGAGGTCACACCGAAAATAAATACCTTAAAGCGAGTTTAAGTGAAAAGTTTTAGCGTCAGGTGAAGGTGCAGCAGCTCAGACAGTTAAACAGGAAATATTAATTAATATTAGATAATAAGCGGCGCAGGAATAAAGCGGCACGTTGTCTGCAGCTGAGCGTCGGACTCAGTGAAACCGGAGCTTCGTCCTCTCTGACACTAATTGATCCACTTATTTAATCGGCCGTGCTAATTTCCCAAAGTTAATGTGGCTGCAGCCGGCAGACAATGAGGTCAGTGAACCAGAGAGCAGAGCAGGACCCGATCCAGGACCTGATCCAGGACCCGATCCAGGACCTGAACGACCCACGCAGCCTTAAAGGGGCAGCTCACCCCAGAATTAATCAAAGATATTTCTCCTCTTACCTGTAGTGCTGTGGTGCTCAAAATGCCAAAGAAATGCATTTGAAAAACCGTCCGTGTAGGAACGGTTTTATTTAAAAAAAACATACAACAACATTTCTCACTCAAGAGCCTGAATCAGGAGCAAAATTGAAAAATAAAAGTTATTGGAGTGCCTAAAATTGATTTAAAAAAAGACAAAAATACAAAAAAAAATTATTTCAACTTGGCGTTTAAAGGGATAAAATTCTCAGAATTAATGAATATTTGGTATTTATGATCGGGACTGATTTTGGTTAAAAAAAAAAAAGTAGAAAAATGTGAAATGTTTTTTATAGCCTGACTTTGAAGAGCTCATGATGTGTGCAGAGCGGTAAAAGTGTGAGAAAAAATAATGAATAAAAATCTGTGATTTTGCTAAACATTGACATGTCCCAGGCTCGGATAATAACAAACAGAAAAATCTACGTGGTACACTGAAATAATTCTTCTTTTTATTTTGAATCTAAAAACATCGTGGCATAATGACAAAAACCTGGCACTTAAATGTTGGTTAAAAAATAAAAGTAGAAAATCACATTAATGTCTAATATTTGGTTTTCAGAAATGCATTTTGTGCGCAGAGCGATAAGACAAATAAAAACACTGACTCTTTAATTTCTTGTTTTAAATCAAATCAGTAATTATGTTATATTTTGACATCGTATGAGTTCAAAAAAATTACACATTTTTTATAATTACATGATGATGTGATGTTTACGGACGTCACATCTTTGATAAACTGTCAGCTCTCCGTGTTTACGGTCGGTCGAGCTGAAGTCGTGCTGCTTCTCAGCGTCTCTCATCGTCAGCGTGAATCACTCCCGTTAATTATTGATCGTCTCATCGGGCGGAATAAACAACGTGTGAATGTGTGAAAATATCCAGTTTCACTTCGGTGACACACGAGCAGCCGTCCTGCTGCAGCCGCCTGCTGTCAGTTTGACAGGAAACATCACGAACTCACATGTTCAGACTGAAGCGTGACGGCGGTCTGAGGAGAGACAGGAAGTGACAAACACGTCAACAAAAACGGGATTATTTCACCAGAAAATAAACAGGCAACCTGACTGAATGTCCGCTTTGATGCAGAGAGGCTTTAAATAACACAAGTTGAGTAAAACAAAGTAAAAATACCAAAAATAATAAAGAATAATAACATTTCTGTATAAAAACATTTTTTTACCCAGAGGTTCCAGTTCAAACTCATCCTAAACGCACTCAGTGTTAGTTTTTCCTTTAGTTTTAAAGATTCAGAAAAGTTCATGAATTAAAATAAAATACTCATAGCTTAATTTTAAAAGGTGCATTTTGGTTAATATAGACGGTGGCATGTAAGTAAACCCCAGTAAAAAAAAAAAGAAAAAATAATTAATACAATATCTGTTTAAAAGATAGAAAAAAAGCTAAGGAAAAACTATATCTCTAACTGAAATAATTAATAATTACTGTAATTCTATAAGCATCTTTTTCTGGTCTTTCTTTTTAAATAATTTTGAGGTAATTTTTTTGGGTGATTTCTTGCTAATGTGTCATTTCTTCTCAAGCTGCTCATGACCTTTTTCCCATGTTTTTGAGAGAAATCAAGCCAATTTACTCAGGTATCAAAGGGTTAAAATGACGTTGAAAAGGTCTTCAAAAGCATTCAATTTCAGTGTCCGAGGACAATCCTGCAAACCTAAAAAGGCCTCCTTCCTCCTCTTCCTCTTCCTCTGGGAAACACCTCTCAGTGTGAAACCCTCGGGTGTAAAACATCAGCGTTGTTGCCATGGTTACGTGCAGTTTAACACGTTTGAGGTTGTCCTGAAATAATCGGAGAGCGGGTGGTCTGTTCAGAGCGGAAACATGAGTCTGATTCAGTGATGTTGACTCGAAAACAAAATCTATAATGAAACGTAACTGTGCGTCTGCGTCCTCGGCTCTCAGTCACCTGTATGTGATTTATAATATGTAATAAATAATAAATGTAATATCCACACGTACTAACTGTTTCTATACGTGTCTTCCTCTCAGCGGCCATGGCTCTCCGTCTCCTGAGCCTCCGAAAAATAAAGCCAAGAAGTCCAGTGCCAAAGCTCTCTACGGTGAGTGCTGTTTTATCTTATTTTACTCTGCTGTCTTTTTGTCTTAAATTTGTTTGAATATATTTAGTATTTATAATCTGTAGCTGTAAAGTAACTACAGTTATCAAGTAAGAGTTGTGTAGTAAAAATACGACATTTCCCTCTGAGATGAAGTACAGTAGAAGTATAACAGTAGAAGTATAACATAAAGAACAAGGACCTCAAATTGAATTGGGGGTGCACAATATTGTTGATATCAGATATGTTAATATTTAACAACTCATCTGCCAGAAAACCTTTTTTATTTTATTTTTGTTTTTTGTAGTTGGAATTAACATCATATTTTTCCCGCTCCTGTTTTTTCTGTTTTTATTTATTTATTTTTCAGAGTATTACATTCATTCATGACATTGCCATTTTTTGCTGTTAATTCCAGGAAGTTATAAAAGTTCACTCTAAACTAGATTTATGATTCTCTTAATTATATTTCAAATTATGTAAGAAAACAAAATAAAAAAAACATCCCTTTGAGCACTTTCTTGAGGTCATTTTCTTGCGTATTTTCAGGTAATTTTCTTGTATTTTTTTACATATCTGTTGACATTTTTTAGTCCATTTCTTGAAAAGCTGCTCGTCGCCCTCCTTTGTTTTTGGAAGAAATCGAGCCTGTTTGTTCATGTATCAAAGGGTTAACTCTACAGCGCTACATACACTCACCTCACACCTGATTGGCTGCGCTGTTGTCTCTTTGGACCAATCAGAAACAAGCATTTCATGTGTTGGTGTTTTCCTCAGTCGATGGCTCATGATTCGTCTCTGATCGTTTCCTCGTAAACAGGACCGGATGAAATGTATTTCCTTCGCTCGTCCTCCAAACATAAAAAGAAAAGTCAAAGTGAGACGAGTGTCGGCTGTTTCTGTGTGTTTCTGCTGAAGCGACGTGGCTCTTATTTTTGCACTGAGAATTTGTGACAGTAAACATCACGGGCCCCGGGGCCAAAATGGTCCTGCTAAAAAAATTAAAAACTGGATTTCAAAGTAGATTCAAGACTTCTGGAACAAATTAAAAACTTTCAGTCATTGTTGTCTCCGTTTGTCATTTAGACACAAAAGCAAAAATAGGGACCAGGTTAAACAAAAAGTTCAAATTAAATTACAAAAATCGGCAAAGAGTTTCAGACCTGCTGCAGTAACGAGTTCGGTCCTCAGCACTCGTTTACAGAAGTTTTAATAATTTAAATAAAAGTAACACGACAAAGCAAGAATATTTTTGTAAACTGCAAAAATAAGAGCTGTGTTATTAAACGTTTCTTTAAATTCACACCAACATGTGGGACTCACACTAGAGTTTGGCAAAATTTAACAGAAATGATTTTGTCTGAGTATTTTTACATTTTTAAGTTGATGTTAATCATTGTTAAATAGAGCCGACCGATTTATCGATTAACCGGTATTATTGACCGATTTGAGCCTTTCACAGACATATCAGAGCATATCGGTGTATATTTTTTTCGATATGCTCCGATAAGAAAACTTTTTTACAGACCATATAATGCAGAAATGATGCTTTGGTGATCAGTAACTGACTGACACTGAACAGTACTGATGTTTATTTACATATTTATTTCATTTATTCTTTATTTAAACTGTCAGCAAAGACAAAACAGTGCTGATGTTTATTTAGATATTTGTTTTATTTATTCTTTATTTTTGTTTGTGCGTAATGTTCAATAAGTAAATTCTTAAACAAAAGTTGTTTGTGTAAGACAGCAGCTTTCTGAGTACTTTTGCATGTCGGTGCAAAATCAGAGTCCACATAGAAATTATCTGTTTTCATTTCATTCATTTATCCAATTTTTTCCACCATAAAATCGGTATTGGTCTCAAAAATCCCGTATCGGTCGGGCCCTGCTGTTAAAGTGCTGAAGTCCCACAGTGGTCAAACCTCTGCTGTGTGTGTGTGTGTGTGTGTGTGTGTGTGTGTGTGTATGAGTGTGTGTGTGTGTGTGTGTGTGAATCTAACTTTTTAACCCATTTTCAAGTGTGTCTCACATATTTGTTTGTTTTAAGGATTTCCGACCTCAGGAGAAGATTTCATGGAGCTCTTTTAGTCTCTAACGTCGGTATATCTAAGCTTCTTTAACGAGAAATAAAGTTTTGCAGCTGCCTGCTGAATAATAATCCTGCGTTTAAATATAAATATGATCAATACTGGACCAGTTTCAGTTTTAAAGATCTGTCAGGTCACCTCTTGAAATTCTGAAACTCTTAACTTACGAGTAATGACTAAATTTGATCACATAGGTCACTTAAATGTTTCCTCGGATAAATGGAGTCACAGCTTCTTTTCACAGAGTCTCAGTAAGTTTAATAAACTGGACGTTTTTAACCCTTCCACCGCCGCTTCCTCCCCCAACACCTCGGACCAAACCAACAAAACCACCTGTCAACCAAAACACCCTGATGTGTCATTTCAAGTCCATCTGAAACTAAAATTCATTCATTAATGTGACATTGTGCAGATCTGCTCTGCAAAAAGTATTTAATCTGCCCAAAAAACATCAACTGTGTTCTAATTTTGTAAATTAGAAAACGTTGTAAATAACATCACCTGGCGCTGGTCTGCAGAAATCAATAACTGTCATTTCAGTTGGACTTTTATAAAAAGTGGATTTGTTTAAACTTGAATTCAAGTTTAACAGAATCACTTTTTGATTTTCTTTCCAGCTGTTTTTCTTCCTTTTTGTTTGTGTGTTTTTGTATTTTTCCCTCTGAAGCTCCTCAACTTTTCTCCTGTGAAACTCAAAATGCACCTCAATATTTATTCAGTCCTTCCAGGGAGCCTGAGAGTCAAATTTTAAATATAAAGAAAGTTTACAGATGCTCCGTTTCAGGAAAAAGTTAAAAAATCGTCAATCACTGTTCAGAAAAGCCGAAGATGACGTCATCTGATGTCTTGTTTTGTCCACAACCCAAAGATATCCACAAAGGAGGAAAGAAAAAATTCAAATTAAGAAGCTGGAATCAGAGAATTTGTAAATGTGCATCGCCATGAGTTTTCTTGTACTGCTCCACAAGCATTAAAACCTTTGAATTTTGAGTAAATTGATTTTTTTTTCTAAAACACAGGAAAAAAAGGCAATAAAAAACTTGGCATGAAATGTCTGGAAAATTGCAAAAAAAATCAGTAAAACTTGATGAAAGAAAGACCTGAAAAATAGCTATAAAAGAGATAGAGAGAAAAAACATGAGAAATATTAAATAACCACAGAAAAAAATTAAGAAAACAACATTTAGATTTGTCATTATTGTATTTTTCAAATTAAGCTGCAGAAATAAATGCTATTTATATTCATTATTTTTTATTTAATTTTAACTTTTTCTTAGTCATTTTATGTTTTTGTTTGTTTATTTATTTTTATATAATTTTATAATATTTAATACAATATAATTTAAAATTTCAGTTAACTTTTTTCAATTAAATTTGTGCTTATATTTGGGTCATTTCTTGTTAAGTTACTCTTTCCCTTCTTTCCATGTTTTTGAAAGAAATCAAGCCAGTGTTTTCAGTTTATAACTAACTGATTATCACATTAAATGGCAATAATTTGATAGTTGACAACTAATCGATTGATTGAGAGCAATAATGAACTAAAAGTTTCCCCAAATGCAACAAAAGAAATAAACTGACCAATCAAAGGCACAGTTATACAAAGAAACACAACTTCCTGGTGGGACTCGCTGCATTTATATATTTATATACTGAGTATATTCTGTGTATATTCTGTATGTGATCGGATGGTGATAACGTGACGTCGAACCCAGAACGATAAAAGTGAATTACGTCTCTTCTGTTTCCCTCAGAACAAAGAAAACACTACACCAAAACCAGCATCAACAGTCTGACGGACACGTCGCAGTATCATGTGGAGGTGAGCGCCGAGGCGACGATAAACAGTTTTATCACAGATTGTGATTTTAAAAAAACAAACTCATAGTAAGTTGGTGAATTTCCAAAGACTGACTTTTAAGGGTTGTTTAATTGTTTTTAGGATGTTTACAAAAAAAGATGTGTCCAACTTTTTTTTTTTTTTTTATTTAAGGCGTTTTATTGAGAGGAATCAATATACACAAATTGTTAACAAATGTACACAAATGTAAAAAATGCTGATAAAAATACAAATGAAATATGAAAATAATTAGTGCGTTTATAACTAGCACAGATGCCACGTAAGAATTATACACTAATATTTTTTCTGGTTTTATTTTTTTAACCAACATAAATATCAAATATTCATGAATTTTCTGAATTTTAACCCTTTAAATGCCAGGTTTTATCGTGACACCACTATGTTTTAGATGGAAAAGATAAACACTTTTTTCACTATAATACATGTAAAGTAGATAATACAGTGCATGTTTTTATGCTTTGATGGCTGTGGGATCAAAAATTGCACTTTGAACTGGTTTCAGTGGAGCATTTTTTGCACTTAACGGTGTATGTAGACCTCCAAGATTAAACAAAAATACACAGTCTTGCCAAAATGTATGCCATATGCATGAACACAGAGGAAATTATCGAAAAATGAAGAATGAAAAGCGCGTAAATGTGCCCTGTCAGTCCCTGAGGGTTAAAGAAAACTCAGCGTGATTTGTCTGAAAAAGCATGAATAAAGTGACGCCACAGGAAACACTGAGCAGCTGCGTTGTCGTTACGTTGATTAGTTGACGCGTTTTATCTCCTTTGTGATCTTCAGCACTTGACCACGTTCGTGTTGGACCGCAAAGACGGGATGATCACAGTGGACGATGGCGTCCGTCGTCTTCGTCTGCTGGACGCTAAAGGAAAGGTTTGGACTCAGGAGATGTTGCTGCAGGTGGAGGAGAAAACGGTCAGCCTCATCGACCAGGAGACGAAGGTGAGTCTCAGTGGTAAAGCAGAAATAAATGTCCAGATTTTAAGTCGCTCAGGAATTCGGATATTTCAAGTATCTACACAAAAGACTCCGAACTTCTATATTTCAGAACGAGCTGGAGAACTTCCCCATCGGGACGATCCAGCACTGTCAGGCTGTGATGAACGCCTGCAGCTACGACTCCATCTTGGCTCTGGTGTGTAAAGACTCGGGTCAGACCAAACCGGACCTCCACCTGTTCCAGTGTGATGACATCAAGGTAAACTGCCTGTGATTGGTCCTTTTGGTTCAGATTTAAACGTCTAAATGTTGAAATGTTGAAGCTGCACGTTAATCAGGTCATTCGTTCTTAATCAGAGCTCAAGGTTTAATAAACCGAAGGTTACCATAGCAACAGTAATGATGCTTCACACTAAGTTACCACTTAAGTCACTCAAAGACTGGAAGCTTCTCAAGGACCTCTGCAACCTTATCAAGGATTCCTGGAAAACTCCTTCGTAACATTAGAAACACTTGCTGATTTGAAACCTTTTAAATGACTTCCAAACCTTTGCAAGGACCTTTGGAACCTCCTCAGGAACATTTTAATATCCCCTGGAGTCCCAAAATTCAACTGCAGTCTTGTCAGGGATCTTTATGACCCCCTCAAGTTTCATGCAACCTGCTCAAGGACCTTAACTCCCTCCAGACATCTGCGACCTTCCCCAGGACCGTTAAAGCCCCAGAAAATCATTCGGAACCTTGTTTCGGACTTATAAAACTTTTTCCAGGACCTCTGCAACCTCCTTGCAGTCCTTGGGAGTTTACACTCTCCTTAATGACCTCCCTTACCTCCTCAAGAACCTGTGCAGCTTAGCTTAAGGACCTGTGGAAGCCAGATAAGCATCCTTGGGCTAAAAGCACCTTGTGTACTCAGAACTGTGCAAATACTTTGAGCATTAACTTCAAAAGCAGTCCAGCTTCAATATGACTTGTGCTATGTTCTGGTACAAAAATGTGTGTTTACTTATTTTAAACTAATAATGTGACAAAACATGAATAAACACAACTTTGAAAATAATGTATTTTAATCAACAATCAAGCAGCAAAAATAATCAATAAAGAGAATGTTAAGAGTCATGGAAACATCAGATAATAATGTTTTGAAACATTAAAAAGGAAAAAATATAACTTGAAAGCTATTTTTAATTTATGATTAAAAAGAACAATATTATATAGATATGATTTAAATACTAGTGGACCAAGTATGGAGCCCTGTGGCACACCATGACTGATTTTATAACTTGAATGTTTGTTTTTAAGCTCAGGAGTCTTGATTTTTTTCAGACATTTGCAGCCAGAAATGTTACAGATTTCTTGGTATTAATTTGTTTTAACCCTTTTTTAATGTTCAAACTATGTTACAATGATGTTTATTTTGTTTTTCCATCAGGCGAATCTGATCCACGCAGACATAGATAGTGCCATGATCGATGCCAAAGGAGGCAAAGTGAAGAAGAGACCAGAGACGCTCAAGTATGAAACCAATCATCAAACACTCTTAAAAATCATATTTTACATTGACAGCTGATCATCTGTCCGTCTGTCTGCAGGATGATTCTAAAAAGTGACGGGATCATCCCTCCTCCCCCTGCTGCTCCCGCCCCTGAACCACCAGAACCGTCCAATCAGGTGGACGTGAAGAGTCGAGCGGCCGCTTGGTCAGCCTGGACCAATGAGCAGCAAGACTGTGAGTGAGATAAAGCTGCAAAAAAGGAAGACGGAAGAAAAAAAATACAAAGCAAGAAATGACCTGAAAAACAGATTCTTGAAAATATAATAATAATGTAAAATATTTTAAAATATATAATATTCCATTTCTGTTTTTTAACTATCGCATGCTATCAGGATGTTAACATCCTAAGTGCTGCAAACTTTGCATTTCTGAATACACTAAATAGTCACTATTTCCCCATATACTATAATGGAATATTAAAATTTGGATTAATTTATCATTTTTCAAACAAAACAGAGTTACACTCAGTTATAAGAATATGTTGCCTGTTGTAAATTAAAAATTTGGGGGTTTTGAACTGTTGGCGAGATTAATATTTTTAGATATTTGGAAGATTAAACATTTAATTGATTAGGCAAGAGCATAGTTAAGATTAATCAGTAATAAAATCAATTTTTAGTTGCAGCCCTGAATATTAGAAATATTACAGTCTAAGTGTCTACAGACCTTTAGTCCTTGTTTCTGAATTGTTATGAAGTTCTCTTACAGTGGCTGTAATTATTGGTTATTGATTGGTTGTTTCTCTGATCAGATGAGAAGCAGCGTCAGATGGAGGAGGAGGACGGACCGGTGGAGATGACGGCAGCCCGAGTGGACCGAGACGTGGTGAGTCAGAAACAAACTGTTCTTTTCTGCTTTTTTACTGATCTGAGAGCAGCCGGCGGAGCTGCTGTTTAAATCTGAGGTCACTTGAGTTCACAGGACAATAGATAAAAAGATTTAAGCTGATTGAAGAATGTAGTTTGATTTAAACGTAATCAGCGTTCGGGAGCTTTGAGGGAAAATCTGGTTACATAAAGGAAAAGATATGAGTGCCGACAAACGGCCGACCTCCGCTCTGTTGGTTTAGGTTTAATCATTACAGTCAGAATAAATGTCACGTTAAACACAAACCTCAAGGTGACATTAAAACTGTTATTTTGGCAGCAAATCCTGAACCACATCCTGGACGACATCGAGTTCTTCGTCACCAAACTTCAGAAAGCCGCCGAGGCGTTTAACGAGCTCTCCAAGAGGAAGAAGATCAAGAAGGGGAAGAAGAAAGGTCCGGGAGGTGAGGAAGAGGAAATCTTATTAACAGTTTCCAAGTTCAAGAGTAAACCCAAAGCATGATGGGAAGTGTAGTGCCAAAACTTTACCTTACTGAAAAGAGTTGTGGAAATCTGAATTAAAAAAAAAAAAAAATTCGTGATTATCAGCACATCATCAAAAAAGTGGAAAGTATCCAAAACAAATACATTCTTATAATTATATGTTTAAATATATATATTACAAAAATATAGATGTTTTTTTTAGCACTTTCTCATGTTATTTTCTCATGTTTATTATTATTATTTTTTTTTTTTTTACATTTTTCTGCTTATTTATGGATAATTTTTTGAAAGGTTTTACAGATTGTTTGATAATATTTGGGACATTTCTTTTTAAGTTTCTCATTGCCATCCAGCCATTTTTTTTTTTTCTTTTAAAAAGACAGGATTCCTCGATTATTAAGGGTTAAATAGCTGCATGTTCATATCACCAGTTAGTGAAAAGTCTTTTAAAATCTAAAGTTACGGTTTTGTTGGTTTAATTAGCTTCCAGTCGTTAAAAACATAAATAAAAATATGATAAAATCATCTGTGCATTCAGATTTTTCACCAATTTAATAATTTTTTAAGCTGCTCCGTCTCTCTCTCCTCCACGTTAAAAGGTTTTCTGCTTTTATCACTTTTAAAATTAAATATTTGTGCCTGAAACTCTGATCGATGTTGTTTGTCTGTGTGATTTTTGTCCACCAGAGGGCGTCCTGACGCTGCGCTCCAAACCTCCCGCTGAGGACGAGTTTGTCGACTGTCTGCAGAAGTTCAAACACGCCTTCAACCAGCTGGTGAGATCCTCGTCATCACCTTCATCGTGTGATCGCACAAACGTGTTGTTTTGAACACGTCTCAGAGTTTGTGTGTTTGTGTGACCTGCAGGGGAAACTGAAGGATCACATCCAGAACCCGAGCGCCGTCGACCTGCTGCACTTCCTCTTCTCTCCGCTCAGGATGGTCAGTCAGCACCTCAGCGCTCGTTCATTTATCCCTGAAACAAAAGTTTTTAACCCTCTGAAGTCTTTAGGTTTTATCTCAACTGTAAGAAATTAGCTGCTTTTGCAGCAAAAGAAATCAGATGTAAAAAGTTGGTTATTATATTTTGAGATTTTTATGTAATAAAAATGTAAAATCACAGTGTTAAATTGACAAAAATCCACAGCATGTATACAAACTGTGTGGCCAAAAGTATGTGGACACCCCCGGCTACATCGTGTCTATAAATGGCATACAGTGTAGTTGAGCTTCAGGCTTCTTGACCTCAGAGATAAAAGCTGGACTCAAAAGTTTTTCACTTTCTCCCCTCTGAGCTTTTTTTAGACCATACTAGAAAATCTGTACTGGAGAAAAAATATATAATTCACAAAAAAAAAGGAAAACCATATCTAAAACTATGAGCAAATATAAAGATAAATATAAAATATTAACAGGATTTTTTTAAGTACAAATTTAAAGCTTTTTACATTATGTTTTTAGGTGAAAAATCTGAAATTTTATATTTAAAAAATTTTGTGTAAATATGGAAAAATATAGGTTTGACTGTGCCACTTGAATAATGCATTTAATTATTATCAATTAATAATAATGATTGATTTAATTTTTAAAAAAGCTATTATGAATTCATTAATTCATTCATTACATTTTCTTTCAAATGTGGTATAAGTAATGTATTTATTTTATGTACAATCATTTTCCAAAATATCGACAAATATAATTAAAATTAAAAGCCTGTATGGTATGAATTTTGACTTAAAATTTAACCACAACTTATAATTAAAAAAAATAAAATCACATAAATAATATATTTATTATATTTTTAACATTTTAATTTGCACTGCAATTTATAACACCGTACCTGTCCTCCACCTGTCCTCCACCTGTCCTCCACCTGTCCTCCACCTGTCCTCCACCTGTCCCCCTGTAGGTGATCCAGGCGTCGGGCAGTGTGGATCTGGCACGCAGCGTCGTGGTTCCTCTGCTGACCAGAGAGGCCATCGACTTCCTGCACGCCTCAGGAACGGCGGAGGAGAGACACCTGTGGGTCACTCTGGGAGACGGATGGACCAAATGCAGGTGAGAACACGACGGGTCCAAAACGGTTCTGAGACACAGCTGAGAAAGTACCAAATATAATATTTAAATTAACAAAGGAATTCATTTATTGATAAAATGTGACATAAAGTGATATTTCTGTTTTTAGTGTACTTGCTAATTCATTTACCTGTGTAGTACTTCCCTTATTTACTTATTTTCCCAAGTATTTTCTTTTCTTTTTATTTATATGAAATTATTCTTTTTAGTTTATTTATTTTGCAGTTGATTTAAATTAGTATAGGTATTAATGGATAAAATATAACATAAATTGATGTTTCTGTTTCTATTTTACTTGTTAAGACATTTACACATTTGTAGTAATTCCCTTTTTTCTAATTTATCTAATTAATTATTTTATTTTCTTTATTTAAAATATTTTTTTAGAATTTGTGCATTCATTTTGCTATTAAACGTACCTAAAATAGTATTTAAATCTAAAACAGGCATTAATTAGTTGACAAAATATGACATACATTGACATTTCTGATTTTAGTTTGCTTGTTAATGCATGTACTTATGTATTAGTGCCAATTTATTTAATTTCCTAATTATTTTTTTCTTTTTATTTAGTTATTAATTTATTTTTCTTGTTCTCTTTTTATTTTTAAATGTATTTATTTATTTAGTATTTTTCCTTTCTTTTTTCCTCTCTTTTATTTCCCCAAGCTTAATTATTTCTGCATAAAAAATATTTCAATCTTTGCAAAATAGTGTTTGTTCATGTAATAGATAAAGTCAGATTCTGAACATCCAGCTGATGTGTCTCTGCTGCTCTCTGACGTAAACATTTGACCGTCAGCATCGTCTCACCGAACTACCACTGAAGTTGAATTTTGTCGTGTTTGATGCGTGTGCAGGTTGGAGTGGCCGAAGGATCATTATTTCCCCCCGTGTGTGCTGACGTTTCGGGACGGCTGGGAGCCTCCAGTGCTTCCAGTTCACCCAGCAGTGACTCCGTCCAGAGAGCAGGAGCTGACTCAGCTGGCCGAGAGTCTCGCCAGCGCCGAGATCCAGAGACAAGAGGAGCTGAGGAGCAGACTGGAGGTTCATATCAGCACCGGCACCTCCTCCTCACTGACGCAGACCGTATCATTTATTAATATAATGTTTCCTCTGTGTGTGTGTGTGTGTGTGTGTGTGTGTGTGTGTGTGTGTGTGTGTGCGTGCGTGCAGCAGTCGGCCGTGCAGAAGTTCCCTCCTGCAGACGGGTACGCCTTCTCCAACACCTCCTACAAACGCATGCAGTTCCTGGATCAGGACTCGGCCATGGCTGCTTTTAAACAGGCCGTCAGCCGCCACGTAGACCGGTAACCCTGAGGTCACATGACGCCCTGGAGAACTGACCCCAGATCTGCTCTCGACTGCCTTTTAACCTGTAGAGGAAGAAATATGACTTATTCATCATTAAATACATCAGTAAAAGATGAAAAATATGAATGAATATAGCAGTTAATACAGAAAAAAACAGTAAATAAATGATTCTAATTAATTTGGCCGTATATTTAAAATTCTTTCAACCTTTATGATTGAAGGTGCAATCCTTTTTTTCACAATTACCAAAACAAAAAATAAGAAATATAAAAGAGATATACTAACAGAGAAAAGGCAGTACCATTAAAAATGTTTAAAAAAGCCATTAAAAAAATAAGATAAGAAGAATTTGATGAGTTGAATAAGATCATTTGGATACAAAAAAAATACAGTAATCTGAAAAGCCTCAGTATTTAACAATTGGAGTAGATCATTTGTTACAGAAATTAATATTAATATTTCATAATTATTTTTCACAATTACTAGAAAAAAGAAAATAAATAAAAGATAGATATACTAGCAGAGAAAAGGCAATGCCATTATTTAAGTTTTAAAAAGCAATTAAAACATTACGATTAAGAACAATTATTTGATGGATAAAATAAGATAATTTGTATGTAAAACAAAATACAGTTATGTAATCAGCTTCATATTTTAAAATTAGAGTAGATAATCTGATATATAAATTAAAATGTATTAAATAATGGGAGGAAAATTGGGATGAATATTTTTTGTTTGTCTTTTATTGACTTATTAAAACATTTACGTATTCAAATTAGTATTTTTGTAATTATTCATGTATAAATCATTTAATTAAACAAGCAGATTGCTGACTTTATTTGTCCCCAGTGGGGGGGGGGGCATAACGTTTATTATATAAATATATTGTAAAAACCAATCAAGAAGATAAAAACAAACAAAAATCATAAATATCAGTGATGAATAAGACATTTTTCATACTTTATGTAAATTTTCGTCTGAACTGGACAAACTTTCTCAGTTCCTCTTTCTGACTCTTATTTGATTATTTTTCCAATAATCTCTTTATTCTGGTCGATTTGAACTTCTGATGTTCGCTTTTTGCCTGAAAAAAATTTGATAATCAAAAAAAAAAAAAGCTGATCCAAACTGAATTCTTTTAAAAGTTTCATCTTCGACTGATTTGATCTTTTTTCTCGTTGGGACTTTTCCACGTCTGAAAACTCATCTTTCTTGCTGAATCACATCTTTGAATTCACTTTTCCTCTCAGTAACGACACCTAAAGTCGGGTCACTTCTCCACGGCTGTAATATCGTTCACGTCAAATTAATGTGCCATAACTCCAAATACGGCGCTTATTATTTGGATCATCATTTTTACTTTTATTTTGAAATTGTGTTGTCACTCAGTGTGTTTGTGGTGTTTTATTTTCATTCATTTGTGAAAGTACTGAGATATTTGTACTTATAATGATGAATACTCATTCCAGTCGCCAGGTTGACTGTTTTTCTGTGAATATTATCATTATTGACGTTGTGATTGGTTGATATATTTCAGGAGTTTTGACGCCGACAGCAGAGTCCAACCAAAACTGTTTGCCAAATCAAAATACGACTTTGTGGCGAGAAACAACACGGAGCTGTCCGTCCTCAAAGACGAGGTCGTCGAGGTTCGTTCTTTTAATTAACTCTTAAATTATAAATTACTTGTTGGTCAATCTTAAATATACATACATGTATACAAAATACAAAGAAGTTGATTTAATCAGAATTAATATTTATATTGTGTTTTGACATTTTTGAATTATTTATTTCTAAGTTCGGTTGTTTTCTTAATTGTATTTTGCTATTTTCTTTTGCTGGCACCAGGTATGAAATTATGTTTGAGAACAAAAAATCTATTTATTGCTATTTTTTATTTATTTATTTTGCCTCAAAGCAGTCAGCAGAAAATAAAAAATTAGTCTAAAGTTACTCAAACGTTCAGAAACATTTGCAAAAACCTCTGAAACCTGATAAAATTGGTTTGATTTTTTTTTTTTTTAAATTGGAAAAATCATAATGAGCAACTTGCCAAGAAATGCTCCCAAATTATGAAAAAATATAATAAAAGGTGACAAGGAAATGACTTGAAAATTAGCTGAGGGTATTATTAGATATTATCAAAGAAATAGGGAAAAACACCTAGAAAATTCTATTTATAATTCTTATAATTAATTATTGATTTATCAAATAATTACTAATTATAATTATTTTATTTTTTAAATGATTTTTTAGGTATTTTCTTGGGTTTTTTTTGTAATTTCATGCTGGTTTTTGGGCCATTTTTTCTAAAGTTGTTCACTATCTTCTCCCCATGTTTTTGGAAAATAAATTAAGCCAGCTCACTTAGGTTTCAAAGGGTTAACAGTAGTTGTTACTTGCAGAATCTTTTTAAATCAAAGTATTTTTTTAGTGTCATAGATTTTTTTGGCCCAGTATTGATCTGCTTCACTCTGCCATAAACAAACTTTACATAATCAGACAACAACCGATGAAATGAATATGAGTTAAAGTGCAAACTTAAGTCTTGAATTCAGTGTCTAATCCCTGAAATCCGTCTGTCAGGTTCTTGACGACAGGAAGCAGTGGTGGAAAGTTCGTAACGGCTGCGGAGCGTCCGGCTACGTGCCAAACAACATCCTGGAGATCACCAAAGCTGTGGACCTGAACGGCAGAGGAGAGCCCATCTACAGCCACACCATACAGGTAAAAAAACCCAAAAAACTCTCTGTTTATTTAATGTTTCATCATTTCTCATCAGTTTCATCACCTCGCTGTCTCACGTCTTCATGTGTTTTATTTTGAAATACTCAAAGCTTATGATGCCAAAGAAGGAGTTTGAGTTGTTCAAGGTAGGGCGACCTGTGACGAGAGTTTTTAGAGTGCAGTGTTTCCCAGATTTTACAAAAGTAGCTTTTAATGAACTTAAGTGTGCTTTGCTGTGGACTTTTATTTTTAAAGGAACAGTCTCACATTTGGGAACAAATGAGGCTCCAATGCTAACGGCTGCTAAAACAACAGCGTCTTCTTTTTTTTTTTCGCGCGTTTTTACACGTGTTCAGGAGACAACATACAACACGTGAGTCAGAAACAGTTTTCTCTTTTTTGGATAGCAGTTTTTACTTTTATGGTATTTCTAGGATTTTAGGACGTTTCTAGGATTTAAGTTTATTTCAAGGATTTTAGGACGTTTCTAGGAATTTAAAATGTTTCTTGGATTTTTGGACATTTCTAAAACTTTAGGATGTTTCTCAGATTTAAGGACGTTTTTAGGGTTTTATCTTGTTTCATAGATTTCAGCACATTTTAAGGATTTTAGTACGTTTCTAAGATTTTAAGGCAATTCTAGGCTTTTAAGACATTTTTAACTTATTTCTTAGGTTTTAGTGCATTTCTAGGATTTCAGCTTATTTCTTGGATTTTAGTACATTTCTAACATTTTAGGACGTTTCCCAGATTTTAGAACATTTTTATCTTGTGTTTTGGATTTAAGGACATTTTTAGGACTTTAGCATGTTTCTCAGATTTTAGCACATTTCTAAGACTTTAGTACATTTGTAGGATTTAAGGGCAAATCTAGGTTTTTAAGATGTTTCCTAGATTTTAGGACATTTCTAGGATTTTAGCATGTTTTTAGGATTTTAGGATATTTCCAGGATTTTACCACATTTCTAGTATTTCAGTACGATTCTAGGATGTTCCTGGATTTTAGGACATTAGTGTCCTAGGTGGACCTGTCGGGGGTGTGGGGGATCCTCCTCTGACACTTTTTTGATCAACAGACTCTATTTTGATGCAGTTTTATGCTCTCTGACATCTTATGGAGACTGAAAGTACAAAAACATTTCCCAGTGTGAATCACTTCATGTGTCAGTGGGCCATAAGTTGCGTATCGTTATATAGTTGTACTTGTATTACTTTATAGTTATACTTGTTGTGAGTTTTGCTGCCTGCAGTATTTCAGCTAAACTAAACAAGGTACGTCCTGGATCTCAAATCGGGTTTTTGGTGAAATGTATTTTCTGAATGTCAGACTGTTCCTTTAAGTGTATTTTAGAGTTTCAGCTACACGTTTAGTTGATCTAGTTTAGCGGATACTTTGAGTACGTTTATTTGATTTCATTGCGGTGAGTCTTCTGCTGTGAAAACCACATTTTGTTTCATCATCACTGTTTTTTGTTTTGTTTCATCATCACTGTTTTTTGTTTTGTTTCATTTCACGTTTCCAGCAATTACTGGGAGAGTTGAACGAGGTAAACAACACGAGTTTAGACGTTGAACTTCACATATTTCAGGTTTAGAGGTTTGAGTGCCGTCTGTGAATATTTGGACGAGGACACGTTTATTGTTGTTTTAAATCAGCACTTTAAACCCAAAATAAAACATCTCAACGTCTCCACCTGTCCTCCACCCGTCAGAAGCAGACCACCAGGACAGACTACATCCCCAGTAAACCGGTGGCGACTCCGATGCCTCCGGTTCCCACGCCGCCCCCTCCAGCCCCCACCAGGCTCCCCACGCCGCCGCTGCCTCCTCCGGCCGCCGAGCCCCCAAAGCCGGTCGCCGCCGCCGCCGGCAGCAGCAGCAGCGCCGTCAGCCGCCAGAACAGCATCACGTCCAGCGACAACGGCAGCGTCACCACGAGAGACAACAACAACCAGAGGCCTCTGTCCGTCAACCGTGAGTCTGAACCCGAGACGCTCAGTCTGCAGCCACGACGTCAGTCTGCACAACCAAATACAATATTCTCGTCATCAAACGTCTCCTTTATCAAGTTGTTTTTGTTTGTAGTTTTAAATTTTGTTTTTAATTTCCTAATTTATTTTGTAAACTCCTTTTTGTATCCAAAACGTAAAATAAAGTGACAATATTTTGAAAAAACAGATTTAATTTAGAATACGTAACGTTTGAAATTAGGTGAAAAAAAAATTCAAATTGAAATTATAATTTTGGTAATAAAATTATAATATTTCAACAAAAGTCAAAGTTCTGAAGTTGTAATATTTGGAGAAAATGTGATATTTTAAAAAAAAGTGTTGAAAATTGTAATATTTTGAAAGTAAATTGTAATATTTTGGAAGTAAGCTGAATTAAAAGTACTTTATAAAATGACAGTATTGAGAGAAAAATGCTGCTTTAAAAACAAAACATCGTGTTATATAATATTATAATATAATATATAATATTACGATATTCTTTCACAGTTTTTTCTTTCTTTGAGGGGCGCCAACAGTAATAATTCACTTTATCTGATAATCAGAAAACTCTCAGAACTAAAGCAGCTTGTGGTGATTCAGTTTTCGTCTCGTTCTTGTTTTTCGTGCCTCCTGCAGGCAGGAAATCCAACATGGAGGAGGTCCAGGACGAGCTGATGCACAGACTGACTTTAGGTCGCAGCGCTCAGAAGAAGTTTCAGGTTCCCGCTCGCGGCGGCAGCGGCGGCGGCAGCGGCGGCGGCGTTGGCCTGCCGGCCAACAGCATCACCTACGACTCATCACCCGACGACGTCAAGGCGTGGTTAGAGGCCAAAGGCTTCAGCCCCGTGTGAGTACCAACACACAGTCTGTTACTTCAATCTGGTACTGTCGTAGTTTTTATGTAATATTTTCACGGCAGGTCAAAATTATAAAATACAAAATCAGAATAATGAAATTATTAAAAAACTCATAAATCATCAAAATAATGACTGATGTCAAATACTGAAAGACTTGGAGATTAAAAAAAAATTAAAATCAAGAGATACTGAGTCATTTTGTTTGAAATCATGAATATTCCACCTTTATTCGTGTTATATTATATTTATAGGATTTGCATTTTAAGTGTATTATATTGTAATTTGAGCAGCTGGACGTCCAAATTTCCCATTCAGGGCTGAATAAAATATCTTCTAGTTATTCTGATTTTTTTATGGAAGCAAATTAATACCATAATAATTTAACACTGAGAGGCAATTAATTATCACACTGTAAAATGTAATAATACCCACCGAATACTTAATTTAAATTGTAATAATACTGCGTTTATGGCATTTGAATATTTCCCTTTGAAAAAAGTCCAGTTTATTTTTTTAAGTTTTAGTGATTCAGAGTTGTATGATGTCAAAAACTTGATTTTGGGAAAAAAAACTTAAACTCGAATTAAATTAAACGTTAATTATTTATTAGTTGTTAAGTCTTTGTTCAGTTATTTGTAAAATTCAATTAATTATGGCCTTTTTTGGCCTCCATAAAACCTCAGTTTACTGAGATCTTCAAAAAAGGTACAAAGAAAATCTAAGACACTGAAGAAGCGCACCAGAGAGCAATCTGTCCAGGTGTGTGTGTGTGTGTGTGTGTGTGTGTGTGTGTGTGTGTGTGTGTGTGTGTGTGTGTGTGTGTGTGTGTGTGTGTGTGTGTGTGTGTTGTATCAGACCTGACGGTGTGTGTGTTTCCTGCGTGCAGCACCATCACCAGCCTCGGCGTCCTGACCGGCGCTCAGCTGTTTTCTCTCAACAAAGAGGAGCTGAAGACGGTTTGTCCCGACGACGGCGCTCGAGTCTTCAGTCAGGTCACCGTCCAGAAGGCCGCGCTGGAGGTGAGTGTCACAGGTCGCACATGACGTCATCGACGCCAAAAACACCTCAAAACTTAAATCTGATTTTTTTGCTCTCATTCTGCCGCCACAAAACTTTCCATTTTCAAATTTAACTCGTAGAAAATCCTTTAAAGACTTTTTTGGCGACATAAATAAATAAAGTTTTCTGAATATGAATGTCGAGAAAAAAATGAATAGTTAAATATTCGTACCGAATAGCCAAATCCTACTCAACATAGTGTGTTTGGACGCTGTAGTGTGTGCGTGTGTGTGTGTGTGTGTGTCTGTGTGTGTGTGTGTGTGTGTGTGTGTGCGTGCGTGTGGACGCTGCAGGTGTGTGTGTGTGTGTGTGTGTGTGTGTGTGTGTGTGTGTGTGTGTGTGTGTGTGTGTGTGTGTGTGGACGCTGCCGGTGTGTGTGTGCGTGCGGTCGTGCGTGCGCGTGTGTGTGTAGATGCTGCCGGTGTGTGTATGTGTGTGTGTGTGTGTGCGTGCGTGCGTGTGTGTGTGTGCATGCATGTGTGTGTGGACACTGCAGGTGTGTGTGTGTGCGTGCGTGTGTGTGGACGCTGCAGGTGTGTGTGCGTGTGTGTGTGTAGATGCTGCAGGTGTGTGTGCGTGTGTGTGTGTGGACGCTGCAGGTGTGTGTGTGGATTTGCGTGCGCGTGTGCGTAGAGCGTCGTTTTCTGTCTCGGAGCTTTTGTCCCCGGCTCTGCCAAGGTCTGGTGTGTGTGGTGTCTGTTTCCACCTGCAGGTTTTCTTCTGAGCCTCCTTTGATCTTCTGACTCTGTTCCCACGTTCGTTCAGGTATCGTGTTCACAAACGGACGTTCACCGCGTCGCTCTGTTGGACAGATTTAAAGGAACAACACCCGAAAAATTTTGTGAAGCCGACACCGTCGGATTAAGACTCATCGTTTTTTTTGTTATTAAAAAGAGAAAAATGAATAAAGTGTATAAAGAGCAGAGACGAGACTCAAGAAAAATCAAGAAAGACTTTTGATTTAACGTTGACTTTAACTCCGCTGACTCGGACTTGGAAAGACTCGACGTCCTGCTGCTCGGCTCGGGACTTGTTGGTCTTCACTTTGACTTGGAACTGGATTTTGGACTTGCAGGTCTCGATTTTGGACTTGTAGCACAATGTCCTTGTCTCGTCTCTGCGTTAACACTTTTTAAATTGGCTCAATTTATTTATTTTTTCAAAAACATGAGAAAAAGGCAGAGAGCAAGTGAGCCAAAATTAAGCAAAAAAACATAATTTAAAAAAAATACAAAAAATAGTAAAATAAATAAATAAAGGAAAAGTTTTTTTTTTTAAAGTAAAAATCCAACAAACAAGGAAATTACCTTAAAAAATGCTTAAAATTCTGAAATGTAAATAATTTTTAATATATATAAGAAATTTTCTTCTTGCTTTTTAAAAATATTTTTTGAAACCTAATAATTTCTTACAAAAAGTAGAACATTTCTTATCTAGTCGCTCGTTGCCTTTTTTCTAATAAAAGACCAAAATAAAACATGAAAATGATGAGTCTCACTCAAAGTCCGTTTTTTTCCCAAAGCACCTCAGAAGGTGTTTGTGTGAATTTTAATTTAATTTGATTTAATTGAATAATTATTAATTTCCTGAATCTGTCCGTCAGAACGAAGCTGGACGTTTCATGCGTAGACGCATTTTAAGGTAGCGCCAGTATTCGTATTCCCGCTGTGGCTGTACAGTAAGTCCCCCTTAAAGTCCCTGAATGAGCTCCAAAATGTTCCACTTCCTGTTGACCTCTGACCCCGCCCCCTGGAATGAGCCGTTAACAGAGAAATTTGTGTTTTTTGTGCTACTTTAGCTTTGATTAGCCGTCTGCTAATCGCACAGATTGCTGCATCATGTGTCACTTTTATTACCAGCTTTACCTCCAAAACCCAAAAATCGACCTAATTTACCGTCAGCGACTGTAGGAACGTTTCACCTGCAGCTGCTCGCACAGAGACGTCCGCAAAGCACTCGACTTAATTATCAATAAATACAAAATAAAAATGAAATAAATACTATTAATAATAGTTAATTCAATAAATAAATAAAATGATAAAAAAAATGTATCTTTTTTAAAAAAAAAATTTAAAAATTTTTTTAAAAAGCTAAAATACATTCAGAATTATTTTATTCTTTTACATTTCTGTGTAATAAATGTAGAAATTTAGAAGTTGGTAAATTTTAGAGATAAAGCAAATCAGACAGAAATAATGTCTCACTTAACAAAATAAATTTAGTTTGCACTTAAATGTTTATTTCTATGTTCCTTTCAATTTCCTGTTACTCGTTATTCTCTGTACTAATCCTGCTGTCAACAAGATTTCAAAGCATTTATTTTATTCATATATTTATTTATTCAGTTATTTATTTTTTATTATTATTTTTCAACCATATTAATCCTTCTCTCAACAAAACTGTAATTATTTATTTATTTTTCTGCATTTTTTTAAATCTTTGTTTTTATTAATTTATTTTTTTATTTATTATTATTTTTCCTTGTACTAATTCTGCTTTCAACAAAAAAAATCAGGATTTTTACATATATTTATTTATTAAGTCAAATGTATTTTTGCATTTATTTTATGTATTTATTTAATGTTTTGTCCTCCATACCAATCATGCTTTCAGCATTTTTCTAATTATTTTAATATTTATTTGTAAGTTTTTCATAAGACTTTCTTTTTTTTTCAATATTTTATTTTCACTTTCAATTTTATAACAATAACAGGACAGAACATGTCACAATACAATGCATTGTTATAATTATTATATAATTATAATATTATCTTTATTATGGCTGCCAGTTTTCAAAATTGTCTCTCAGACATTATTACACTTATTATTCACGCATTCAGACGTGTCTTCGTCTCTGTGGACGTAAAACGGCACTGAGCCGAAAAAGGTCCCAAATTCTCAAAAACATTTGGCTCTTCATGCAGACGCAGTTTTTCCATCCGTGTGACGTTTGAGTCGTGTCTCTGCAGCGGAGCAGAGCTCTGTGCGGCCAGTTTGAGGAAACACGTAGAAGCGCTCAGTTACCCAGCATGCCCCCTGACTCCAGCAGCCGACTCACTCTGTAGTTTTGTTGATGCTCTTTGCAGCTCGCAGCGGCGGCAGTCGCCAGCAGGCTTCCTGAGGTCGGTCCGGGCCGCTGGCTGCAGGTTACGTGGAGCGTTTTAACCATCGAACCGCAGCCAGCGCCGCTCGACTCTGAGCGACCAGAAGATTTTCTTTGCTGATAAAATCTTCTGATTTCCAGGAGGAAAGAGTCCGCAGAGACGCTCAGTAGATTGCTGGCAGAGACGCTCAGTCGCTTCACAAACAGAAAAACTCAAATTATTCACTTTGTATTTTGTTTTTCTCGTCTAACCTGCAGTTTGTCTTCTCTGCTCTGTTTCCTCCCCGATGCCCTCACCTCTCTGGACGCTCTGTCCCTCTGTCTGTCTCTGTTTTCTTGTCTTTTGTCCGTCTGTGGTGTCTTTGCGTCTCCAGAAGAGTTCAGGCTCTGAGCTTCAGGAGATCATGAGGAGGCGGCAGGAGAAACTGGCAGCCAGCACCTGTGATTCAGGGGTGGAGTCTTTTGACGAAGGCAGCACCCACTGAGCTCCACGCGGCTCCTCCCTTCCTCCCTTCCTCCCTCCTTCCATCCTTCCCTCCCTTCCTCCTTCCTTCCTTCCTTCCTCCCTCCCTTCCTCCTTCCCTCATTCCCTCCCTCCTTCCCTTCCTTCCTTCCTTCCTTCCTCCCTCCTTTCCTCCCTCCTCCCTCATTCCCTCCCTTCCTCCTTCCTTCCTTCCTCCCTCCCTCCTCCCTCCCTCTCTACTTTCCCCCTTTATGTCACTTTTATTTTTTCAAACTGCAGCCTGCTGTTTTCTCGCACTCTTTGATCCTCAGGCGGCGGCCGACCACGCTGAGTTTTTGGAGATCATGCGGCGCAGGCAGGAGCTCCTCAGCTCGTCTCCGTGAAAACAAAACAAAACAAAAAAAAGGACCAGACGACAGACTTTTTTTTCTTTTTTTTTGGGGACTGAAATTCAAAAACAGAGAAAATTCTGCCATGTTTGCCTGACGTTCATGTGAACACTTTTTTGGACTTTTTGGAGGATTTTTTTTTTGTAAAAAGTGAAGAAAAGCTGCTCAGTAGCTGATTTTCCAAAGCGAAGCCTCTCAGTATTAAAGTTTGGAGAACAGCTGATTTTCAGTTTGTGCCTCTCACTCAGAGCCGCACCCATTCATCTGTTATTAATGTCCCAAAAATGAATCTGCAACTATTTTGATCATTTTTCAGGCAGAAATGCCAGAAACATGAGGATCTGCTCTCCTTGGTCTCTTATTATTGTAAATTGAATCATTTTGGGGTTCGTAAATGTTGGCGGACAAATCGAGTCAATCAATCCCAAAATAATATTTTGTGCGAACAATTTACTATCTACGATTTTTTCACTCAAGATACTCTCTGGAAATACGGCTGAATTAAATTTTGAGTCCTGAAAGGTGATTTTCTTTTTTTTTATTATTATTTTTTCTTTTTTTGTTTGTTTTTTTTAATCTTGTGTCCTCAAGATAATCAACTAAATGCACAAAATAAAATTTAAAAAATCACCTTTTGGGACTTTATAGGCTCCGACTTTGAGAATTAGAAAATAAAACTGAGGAAATTGTTGCTGATCAACCATCAATATTTTTTAAACGATCGTCGATATTTATCTGACGTCAAACGCTGTAACTTTGGTGTGATGACGCTCAACGAGAGGCACAAACTGGGCCCGCTGATCACTGACGGGTCGACGGTTTGTGCAGAAACTAAACGAAGTGAATGTTGAATATATTGATCTAGTGAGCACATTAACAGACTGATGATAAATATTAACTGTACAGTTCAGATTTTTTTTGGCCAAGAACATGATGATATTCATAGTCTATGATCTTTATTTTATGGTTATATCAAAAGTTTGATGACATTAATATAATTGATAATAGAACTGATTGACTGAAAAACAAGAAAAGAGTTTTTTTTCTTGAAATGCACAATAACTTTATTAAAATGTCTAATTTATGGACATCGTGAGATTTAGAGTTAGAGACAAAATTAGATTTTTTTTTAGATGTTATTAGATTTGGCGATCAGCATTTTTTGCACAATTATGACGAAAATGAAAATGTTTCTGAGCTGAAGGCGAATGAAGAATCAAAAAACCTGGAAAATGATTCAGAATCAATGTGATTTTTTTTTTTTTAACGGCTGTAAAAATGTGTTTTGGTTTTTTTTTTGTTCAAATGTTAAACACTGAAACGAATGTAGTCTGCTGACTCAGCGATTCTCCCACTTTAAACATGATGAATGTGTTTTTTTCAGGCTCCGCCCACAGCGACAGGTAGCCTCATGTCGTCCCGTCAGTCACCTGACATCATCACGTGTTGACCAACGTTATGCTGCAATTAATCGCAAATACAACGTCGATAATCCCGTCAGTTTTCCCCGAATTCAGATCGAAGTGCGTCCCCGTTCGACCATCAGCAAACTGATATTTGTTACAAACTAACGTCACTTTTCTGCCGACGCAATATTTAAACTTTCAAACTTTCTTTGGAAAACAGAGAAAAACAATGAGAAAGAAATATTGTAAAAATGAGCAACTCACAAACAAAAAGAGACAAAAGATTTATTTAAAAAAGGCAAATTTTACAGCCAGACTCTGTGGACGTACAAGCTCATAAACTCACTCTGCAACTCGGTTATTTTTGTTTTTTCAGGCGTCGTTTGGCGGATAAAGCGGTCAGCGAAGACTCTGTCACTCTGCATGAAAAACAAAACCACGCTGCCGTCGTCACGTCGGTGTGATCTGACTGACGGGACAAAATACCAAACTTTTGTTCAGTGGGAGTTTTGTTTATTTTTGTAAACCGTAAATTCTCAAATAGTTGCATCAGTGGCGGAGAGGCGGGACTTCAGCTCTCATTTCCACCGTAACCAAAAAAAAAAAACCCAAAACCTCCTCTTTGTAATTCTGAATATTTCTGCAGAGTCGCGTCAAACTCACCGCTCAAAAACTGTTTCACTCACGAATCATTTCGGTCCTTTTCTGCTCTGAAGCTTTTTTCTGTGAAAGTCAGCTCGATACAGACCAGTGAGAAAGAACGATTTTGATAATAAAAACTAAACAAACAAGCAAATCTGCTCTGAGAACTGAATTAAACTGAACTGAAAAATAAATACAAACTTAAAAAAATCAGTAAACTTAAAAGAAAATTGTAAAACTGCAGCAAATCTGATAAAAAAATGTTTTAAAAAACTATTTTAAGGTGATAAAGTGCTAAAAAGTTAACAAGATTATTACCTAAAAATTCTAAGAAAATATTTAATGGAGGAAAAAAAAAATGCTCTTTTTTCTAAATAAAAATTATTATTTTATCTGAATTTTGAGAGAAAGAAATCACAGGAAAAAAATTGACAAGGTTATTATCTCGAAATTCTCAGAAAAGATTTAACTGAGAAAAAATCTGCTTTTGTTTTTCTAAGCTAAATTAAAGAGATTATTTTCTCTGAATTTTGAGAAAAATATTCCTAAAAAAGGGGTAAGATTATTATGTTGAAATTAAGAGAAAAATCTGTTCATGATCACAGTTAATGATCTTGTAAATTATTGTTTGAAAAATATTTTTTCCCTTAAAAAAAATCTTAAAATACTGGTAAAATAATCTCATCAATTCCGAAAAATATAAGATTTTTTTTTTACATTTTGGCAGCAGTAAAAATTAGTTTAATTTGAGTAAAAGTGGAGGAAATAATTTCAAAATGAAACAGCGTATGGCACGACTCTTTTGTTCTGTGCACTATTTTATTTTATTATTTTATTTGTTTTTTTTTTACTTGTTCGTGCTGGTCACAAAACGCCTCAGAATCTGTCTTTATTTTTAAAAAACTGCTGTTAATTGAGGATTTACGGTAAACTCTTCATCTGTAAATTTTTCCTTAAGCAACCGAAAACTGTTCAGAATCTGGAAAAACGCTAGAAAAAACAATATCAGTAAGCAAAAAAAAGATTTCTACACAAACTAATAACACGACTGTTTTTTGATCAGTTTCTTCCGAATAGCCTGAAGCACCAGATCGTCCTCTAGCTGGAGAAAACCTTATAATATATATATATATAAATAATATGTATACGCTTTCATACGAGATGTACAAAAATCAGCAGTACATTCTTTACTCACTGTGGCATCGATTGATTGTATTACTTTTGTTTTTCCACGTATGCACTTAAGTTTCTCGGCCACGCTCGTGGTCGCGTGTAAAGGACGTAAACGGTGGAAAAACGCAGATTTGTCGTCTGAACTGTAGCAGAACACTGTATTTACGCTGACGATGACTAAAGCCGAGTAGTTTGTCGATGAGAGTGAAGTTTCTGTGTTTAGTGAACTGTCCTCGTACCCAAACAGTTCTAGAAGCCAATCAGAAGGAAAAAGACGTTAGCGGGAATTCACAAAAAAGTATTTGTACGTGTATAGTTTTCATGGTGCCTTTTCCATATAAATCTGCTCATTCTGCAATAAAACATTTATGAAAATCAGTTCGTCGTCACTGATTTTTTTTTTTTTTTTTTTACTCAGTCTGCTGTAAATTTCTCACAGTATCAAACCTATTTTTTTTAATTTTATTTTTTATTTTGACATATTTTATTGCTCATTTTTTAAAAATGTTTTATCAAACCTTTTTTGATGCTGCAGACACATTTTTGTCAAACATGAAAAACATTTGGCTCTGAGTATTTGGTAAGTTTCACTACTTTGCTTTCTTTCTACTTCAGTAAAATAGATTTAAATTATAATTTTTAATCTGACTGTTTAAAAACTTGAAATATTTGACATTAAATACATAAAAAACAACGTATTGAATCATTGATAATTCACTCTCTATACTAGCATACTTATTTTACCAGCGTATATTTTACTTTTGTCTGACCAAAAGAAGTTTCATTGGGCTTAAATCACAAAATTCTCTTTTTATTTCTCTTTATGTTTGGAGTGAGCTAAACGGCAGATTTCAGAGAGATTGTACACAAATATTTCACCACTTTTTCTCACAATGTCAAATACACAATTGTTTAAAAAAAAAAGAGGAATTGATATTTTTTAATAGAAATTTGAAGTTTGCACAAATTGCAGTTGTGCAAAATATAAATTTGGGCTTCATAATCTAAAAATTTACTGTATAAAATAATAGTGTTGCAATACTAAGTTTTACTAT
The DNA here is from genome assembly GCF_026936395.1 of Plectropomus leopardus. Taxonomy (NCBI): domain Eukaryota; kingdom Metazoa; phylum Chordata; class Actinopteri; order Perciformes; family Serranidae; genus Plectropomus; species Plectropomus leopardus. The sequence goes on along the minus strand of NC_142197.1, from coordinate 2,920,484 downwards.
TTGCTTCTGTATCTTAAAGGCAGTAAAGTAGCTGCATAAATACTGTGATCACGGAGTACCTGGTGGCTCAGTGGATGACTGTGGGTTCGATTCCAGTGTGATCATGAAAATCGGTTTTGGTATTGTAACAGATATATTTTGGGAATATCAAATTCGAATCAAAATATCTTATTTTATTTAAATATTTCAGTATTACTCAGTAGTTTGCCACTCATGTAGTAACCTAATAATTGTTGGATATATTGAAAATAATCTTTTATTATCATTATTATTATTTATCTGAAACTGAAAAAGAAATTTGTGATTATTTTGGTAGCAGTTCATTTTAATAAAATAATAATAAAATAATTTTATAATAACTAAATAAAATGATAAAATAATTTAAATATGGAATAAAAAAAAATTAAACATAGGAATCATGTCATTAATGAATCCTGAAACGCGACAAATGTAATTGCAACATTTTATTTTGTTCCAACACACACACACACATTAAAACTCTGTGACGACGATCTGAGTTTTGAGATCGTCCCTCAAATTTTAAGTGACACAATGCACAAGAATGGCACCAATGACGTACAAGTTTGACTGGACGCACACTAAGCAAGAGAAAGAATCGTAGAAGAGTGTACAGTGCTGAGCTTCCCCACATTGTCTTCAGGTTTTCTGTCAGTTTTTTAATCTTGTAAATCTTTTGTTTTTTTTGCGTTTCTCCAACAGACCGCTTCACCGTGTCGACGATGAGTCTCTGAACCGCCGCAGTGACGGGAGAACTTCTGGCTCAGGTAATGATGATTCACATATACAACAACTTTTAAAAAACAAACCTCTAAAGCAACATTTCCACGAGAATTACTTTGTAATGACGAGTAGAAACAGAATATTAAGCAGTAGTAGTATGTACAGTACATTTGATATCTAATAGTGAGATGTAACTTATTTCAGATCGAGTGGCGACCGAACCAGCTGATCGGTAAAGACTTCAGGTGTTTGAACCACAAGGCCACGAGTCATTTTTACAAGTCAACACTGAAGTGTCCAACGGCCTTTTTTACACACATTCATTGATCTTTTCCTTTTTTTTCAAATTTAGGAATTTGGATCACAGGGTGTGGTCAAAATAACACAAACAGAAGTTAGAGACGGCTTTTCTTTTTGTTAAATTTGAGCATTTCAGGTGCAATCAACTGTTTTTAAAAATTACAACAACTTTTGGAAATTCTTTAAAATTTTTAAAAATTTTGGGGTGTGCAAGATAGTTTTTTTTTATTTTAAGGTGACATGTAAAATATCTTTTAAAATTACAACAGCTTAAGGAAATGATTTAAATTTTGTAAAAATTTAGGGGCGTGCAAGATAATTGGGGTTTTTTTTAGGTAATGTGTCAAATATCTTTTAAAATTAATTAAATACTGTTGGACGTTTTACAGAAATTTGTGATCATAACAAAAAATTAATTTTGTTAATTTTTAATATTTGAGGTGATATCAATTGTTTTAAAAATACAACAACTTTTGGAAATTATTTAAAATTTTGTGATAATTTAGGCATGCATGATATTTTTTTTAGTAATCAAGGAGATGAATCACATTTCTTGCAAACTTCTGGAAGTTCTACAAAAATGTTTGATCTTGACAAGAAACAGCTTTTCATTTTATCAAATTTCAGTATTTGAGGTGATATCAATTGTTTTTAAAATTACAACTACTTTAGGAAATTTTTCAAAAATCTTGCAATAATAAAAAATTGGGGTGTGCAAGATAACATTTTAGTATTCAAGGCAATGTATCGAAATTTCTCTTAAAATTAGCACAACTTTTGGACATTTTACAAAAAATTGCAATCATTAAGTATACAGTACAATCAAACTATTTTGAGATATAAACAAAAACTGGAATACCAAATTTTAGCTTCATAACAAATGCATGTTGGCCATTTTCCAAATTAGTTTTTATAATTATATATTATATATAATTATTTTTTTGGACATATTTGGTTGTAATTACAGTTGTGATGATTCCCAAATGTTTGGATTTTTAATTTAATAACTAATTTGTCATTATGTTGCTAATTTCTATATAATGTACACTTTAGTTTAAGCAAAATTATTATTTGAGACAACTTTAAATACTGATGTATTTGAGAAGTAAAACAAAACTTGCTTTATTAAGACAAACTTTTAAGTTAAAGTTGGTTTTTTTGCAAATTGTATTGATAATCTGAACTTACATTGACCCTTTGCAAACACAGTGCAAAAAAACAGAAGAAAATAATTGATATTTGTTAGATATTTTTAAACTGCTGGAAAACATGTTTGTATAACACTGAGTTTTGGTTTTATATTAAGTTAAATAATAATAATAATATTTTTTTTGATCAGATGTGGATTGTTGGGCGTAAATCTAAAAGTATGAATAAATTGTTAAAATTTAGATGTGGTCTTATATCGATATCTCCTCCGTGTGAGGATCCCAAAAGAAAAGCCTGCTGAACTCTGCTTTTATTTTGGCGACGCCCTGCAGATCCTGAATGGAGTGTAAAAGTTTGGGTTGAATGAGGTCGGCCACTCTCATCTGCTCAGTAGACATTCTCTACAGTCAAAAGGAAGTGAAAAACGTGGAGTTTCTTTTGCCCTTCAAGTCAAATGTTAAGTAAAAAGATGGAAAATGACTAAATAGCTGTAAATAAGTTGACTGACAGACTGATGCTTCAGAAAATGGCTCGGTAACAATTTTCTGTTAAGTATTTAAGACGGAGATTTTCAGTCGGCCCGAGCCGAGATCAAACCGAGCGCCTCAAGGCAACATCAGGTTTCACTGTTCGTTTTTTAAATCAGAATTTAGTGTTTTTCATGTTTGCGCTCCCTGATTTTGGCCTTAAGGATTTACACGTTTTAATGGTATCATCCTCAAACACGAAACGGAAATACAAAAATTATTACCAAATCTAGCATCTCTAACTTTCGGTGGTTCATTTTGTGATCATAACAAATTTTAGCAGCACTAAACGATGTTTTGGTGTTTGGGATGTAATATATAATAACCATCACTTTTTTGAGTTTACACCAAATTTATCTGTCCTAAACAAAAGTTTGCTGATATCTAATTTTACCAAATAATCAAAATATTTCACATGTGCAATATCAAATTTGGGGCTTTTAACTTTTTTCAAATTTTGGGATTATCACCAATTTGATGGGATTCATCGAGGTACAATATTAATATTTTTTACTGTAAAAGAAACATTTTTATTCACGAACTTGTCTACACTTTGTAATCGAATCAAATTTAGGCAGCACAATACAGTTGGAGGGTGTTACACCACCACAGACAAAAACTTTGAATAACTCTTTTCAAATTTGGGGAATATAAACTTCAACTATTGTGGACTCGGTTCCACACGTTGGAATTACAACACATTTTGTTGGATTGCCAGAAGAATCAAAATTTGGGGCTATAATAAAAAAGCAGGGAACGTGACATTTTTTGTTTTTTCATTGAGGTGCAAAACTAAGATTTTCCACTGTAAAAGACACATTTTGTAATTCAGACATTTTTTTTCAAATTATTGAATTTGGGATTTCTAACCTAAAATTACTGGGGACTCAGTACCACATACTGAAATTGTAACACATTTTATTGGGGGACACAAAATTTACTGCAGAATCAAAATAACGTCTTAAAACTTTCAAAAGCAGGGAGCGTAACATTTGTTGCTTTTGTTCATCGTTTTTTCAGTGTAGGCTAAATTATATTTGGGTCCGTATTTTCAGTTTAAAATCGTGAATTGAAGAGAACAGTTGCGCTGAGAGATATCCGAACTGCTCCTGGCGGCTCAGAAAGGCTCGGGCCGACCTGCAGATATGTTTGTCATTTCCCACATTCAACAGAAAGGTAAACTTGATATCAGGTGTTGATATAACGTCTTCGTAGTTTTGGCAGTTCGACTGAGTAAAAGTCCGTCTTCTGTCTTCAACTATTGTCCGATATGATCCGTTTGCTTGTTTCCAAACAGGATTGTTGCAGCCAATGAGATCCTGAACCTCAGCGGGTCTCCGGTAGTCTACAGTTAATTCTACGTCTTCAGATCGAGATCCTCCGTTAGAAAGCGCCCACAGGACGGGACGGATATCGAGCGGCATGGCTGCGCAGTAAGTCCTCCGCAGTCACGAGCAGCAGCAGAAAGTCTTCCCTTCTTCTGTCAGCAGGTCAGGCAGCTCCGAGGCCTCAGTGCAAATACGAACTACAGCTCTACAACCACAGTCTCTAATCCGGCCTCCGACACGCCCGACAGCGACGGGACGGCACAAGGCGCTCGCGTTTCCACGGAAAGGCGTTCGTTCCCTTCAACCGTTTTGTGCCCTTTAGTTCTTGTGCAGACCCAGCAAACATTCAGACGTTTAACAGCTGATTCCTCGAGGAAAAAGTCTAGTCGAGCAGCATTTTATTAAAGTGTACCGAATATTTTCTGAACCGCAGCAGAAATGTTCCCAATTTTTCACCAACGATGATGAATGATTTTTTTTTTTTTTTTTTACCAAAGTTTTTCGAACACGTCAAAAAAAAACAACAGACGTTCGGAAAGCTACTTCAAGCATGCTTAATGTTTTTAGTGTTTAAAAGTAAACAAACTCATACGTTAAAAATCTGCTTCAACGCGTCAAAATGTTGTGCTCATTTTCCAGAAGTTGGCTCTTCGTTGAATGCTTGCTGGGCTCCTTCGGTGAACGTTGTCTGTGCAGCAGTCCTGGCAGTTAGTTAGCGTGTTAGAGGGACGTCTTTTAGTCTCTTGTTCGGTTTGTTTGGCAGTGAGCGTCGTTTACCGCCTTCGACTCTGACTTTGCAAAAAGCCAGGAAAGCTGCACTCTGCGGGACGGTGAAAACTATCGATGATGCTAAAAACTATAAAGAATGATAAGTTACTTTCGAAGCGGAGGAAGAGGCCAGTGTGCTTGCTGGTTTTTTCAGCTACTCCTGAGATTAAAAAAAGAAATAAAATGAAAAACAGCTGACTCAGTTACACCTTCTCGTTGCCTCAACGAGGACAGACACGGTGTAGACATCCAATCACGGGTCGGAGCTCGTTAACCTCCGACTCCTCCCACCCCACGTTGACGCGAGTCAGTCCAGTTCAGAGGGCAGGGTTGTGGTTCAACATGTTGGTCAGTCAGTGAAAGCTCCTTAAGGCAAAACTCCATCCCATGCTTTAACACCAATTCAAACAAAAAACTGGATTCTATTTTTTTGTCAAGATGCTCCGCTGTTTTGTTTTTTCACACAGATGATGAAGCGGATATTCTTCTGCAGAGAATGGATGCCTGAAGCAAAGGAGGCTGGTTGGGTTCGCAGCCTGTGAGACAAGAGAGACAAAAAACGGTGAGTTTTCTTTTTTTCCACAGTTACTAGAATTTTGTTGCTTTTTATTGACATATTGCTTTATGACTTTTACTGGTATTGTTTTGTGGCTGTAAATCGCCTCCGTCATTCAAATATTTTAGCTTGATGCCTTGATGCCTTTTTTTTCTTTTGAGTTTTACTCTGTCCCCAAAGCAGCGTCACGTCTTATTAAAGATAACACACCAGGCATTTGTTTATGTATGTAAAGTCAAACAGGGAGGGAAGATCACCTCCAAAAATCATTTAAAAAACGTCATACGATAGTATGTTTTAAAAAAAAAATATCATAAAAAACATTATAGGATTGCATGTCCTCATTATAAAATTGTCATGGTATAGTATGTCGTCCAAAAACTAAACATCATACTATTGTAAACCATCAAAAAATCATTAAAAAAACATAGTATGTTGTCCTAAAATCACAAAAAGCGACATAGAATATAGTATGTTGCCTCAAAATCATAAAAAATGACAGTATTGTTCGTCACTGAACACACTTGACGATTCAGGTTTCATGAGATTATACTTAACTTACTTAAGTTACTTAACTTAATACGCCATTCGATACTACAAATCTGAAACAAAAGCGTTCTCAACGATTCTGTCGATATGTTTTACTATGACGCTTTTCCTCATGCTATAGTATGATTATTTTCGACATTTGAAATGATGACTTTCTTAGTCAATTTTTCTACATGTTATACTATGACGCCTCTCGCAGCTATACTATGCAGTTTTCAGCCAATTCTTGACAGAATATTTTGACATTTTTTCACATACTATATTGTGTCTTTTTCAGCCGTTTATTCGACATGCCATGTAATTACGTTTTGGGAGGGGAAATACTATAGTGTGTCCACTTTTGACTAGTCCCATAATTTAGTGTCAGAAAAAATCATGACTTGGTATGTCAAAAAAATGGATGAAAACTGCATAATATAGTAAGACCAGACAAGTCAAAGCATAGAAAGTTGCAAAAACAGCCAAAAACACCATAATACAGCATTTCGAAAAAATGACCCTAAAATCAAGGCTATAGTATGGCAAAAATGTCAAAAAAGGGCGCGTCCCAAGAGCAACTAAAAATAGCTTAAAACAGCATTAAATAGCGTGCTGAAACATGCCATAGCATAGAAATGTTCAATAAAGGCCAAAAACAACATAATTCGGCAAGTTGAAAAAATGACCCAAAATGCAAGGCTATAGTATGGCAAAAATGTCAAAAAAGGACCCGTCCCAAAAAACGCTTAAAAAAGCTTAAAACTGCATTAAATAGCGCGCTGAAACATGCCATAGCATAGCAAGTTTCAAAAAAGGCCAAAAACAACATAATGCGGTAAGTCGAAAAAATGACCTGAAAAGCAAGGCTATAGTATGGCAAAAATGTCAAAAAATGACAAATCCCAAAAACAGCTGAAAATTGCTTAAAACAGCATTAAATAGCGCCCTGACACACGCTATAGCATAGAAAGTTGCAAAAACAGCCAAAAACACAATAATACAGTAAGTCGAACAACATACGCGAAAAGCAAGGCTATTGTATGGCAAAAATGTCAAAAAATGACAAATCCCAAAAACAACTGAAAATAGCTTAAAACAGCATTAAATAGCGTGCTAAAACACGCCATAGCATAGAAAGTTTCAAAAACGTACAAAAACACAATAATATGGCAAGTTGAAAAAATGACCCGAAAAGCAAGGCTATAGTATGGCAAAAATGTCAAAAAATGACAAATCCCAAAAACAGCTGAAAATTGCTTAAAACAGCATTAAATAGCGCGCTGACACACGCTATAGCATAGAAAGTTGCAAAAACAGCCAAAAACACAATAATACGGCAAGTCGAACAACATACGCGAAAAGCAAGGCTATAGTATGGCAAAAATATCAAAAAAGGACCCGTCCCAAAAAACGCTGAAAATAGCTTAAAACACAATTAAATAGCGCGCTGAAACACGCCCATAGCATAGAAAGTTGCAAAAACGTACAAAAACACAATAATACGGCAAGTTGAAAAAATGACCCGAAAAGCAAGGCTATAGTATGGCAAAAATATCAAAAAAGGACCCGTCCCAAAAAACGCTGAAAATAGCTTAAAACACAATTAAATAGCGTGCTGAAACACGCCATAGCATAGAAAGTTGCAATAACGTACAAAAACACAATAATACGGCAAGTTGAAAAAATGACCCGAAAAGCAAGGCTATAGTATGGCAAAAATGTCAAAAAAGGACAAATCCCAAAAACAGCTGAAAATAGCCTAAAACTGCATTAAATAGCCTTCTGAAACACGCCATAGCATAGAAAGTTTCGTAAAAAACGCCAAAAACACAATAATAGAGCAAGTTGAAAAAATGACCTGAAAAGCAAGGCTATAGTATGGCAAAAATGTCAAAAAAGGGCCCGTCCCGAAAAATGCTGAAAATAGCTTAAAACAGCATTAAATAGCGCGCTGACACACGCTATAGCATAGAAAGTTGCAAAAACAGCCAAAAACACAATAATACGGCAAGTCAAACAACATACGCGAAAAGCAAGGCTATAGTATGGCAAAATGTCAAAAAGGCACGTCCAAAAACAGCTGAAAATAGCCTAAAACAGCATTAAATAGCGCTGAAACACGCCATAGCATAGAAAGTTTCAAAAGGCCAAAACAACATAATTCGAAGTCGAAAAAATGACCCGAAAAGCAAGGCTATAGTATGGCAAAAATATCAAAAAAGGACCCGTCCCAAAAAACACTGAAAATAGCTTAAAACACAATTAAATAGCTTAAAACACAATTAAATAGCGCGCTGAAACACGCCATAGCATAGAAAGTTTCAAAAAAGGCCAAAAACAACATAATACGGTAAGTCGAAAAAATGACCCGAAAAGCAAGGCTATAGTATGGCAAAAATATCAAAAAAGGACAAATCCCAAAAACAGCTGAAAATATCTTAAAACAGCATTAAATAGCGTGCTGAAACACGCCATAGCATAGAAAGTTGCAATAACGTACAAAAACACAATAATACGACAAGTTGAAAAAATGACCCGAAAAGCAAGGCTATAGTATGGCAAAAATGTCAAAAAATGATAAATCCCAAAAACAACTGAAAATAGCTTAAAACAGCATTAAATAGCGCGCTGAAACACGCCATAGCATAGAAAGTTTCAAAAAAGGCCAAAAATAACATAATTCGGGAAGTCGAAAAAATGACCCGAAAAGCAAGGCTATAGTATGGCAAAAATGTCAAAAAAGGGCACGTCCCAAAAACAGCTGAAAATAGCTTAAAACAGCATTAAATAGCGCGCTGAAACACACCATAGCATAGAAAGTTTCAAAAAAGGCCAAAAATAACATAATTCGGGAAGTCGAAAAAATGACCCGAAAAGCAAGGCTATAGTATGGCAAAAATGTCAAAAAAGGGTGCGTCCCAAAAAACACTGAAAATAGCTTAAAACTGCATTAAATGGCGTGCTGAAACACGCCATAGCATAGAAAGTTGCAAAAACGTACAAAAACACAATACCGCAAGTTGGAAAAAATTACCCGAAAAGCAAGGCTATAGTATGGCAAAAATGTCAAAAAAGGGCCCGTCCCGAAAAATGCTGAAAATAGCTTAAAACAGCATTAAATAGCGCACTGACACACGCTATAGCATAGAAAGTTGCAAAAACGTACAAAAACACAATAATACGGCAAGTCGAACAACATACGCGAAAAGCAAGGCTATAGTATGGCAAAAATGTCAAAAAATGACAAATCCCAAAAACAACTGAAAATAGCTTAAAACAGCATTAAGTACCGTGCTAAAACATGCCATAGCATAGAAAGTTGCAAAAACGTACAAAAACACAATAATACGGCAAGTTGGAAAAAATGACCCGAAAAGCAAGGCTATAGTATGGCAAAAATGTCAAAAAAGGACCCGTCCCGAAAAACGCTGAAAATAGCTTAAAACTGCATTAAATAGCGTGTTGAAACACGCCATAGCATAGCAATTTTCAAAAAAAGCCAAAAACAACATAATTCGGAAAGTCGAAAAAATGACCCGAAAAGCAAGGCTATAGTATGGCAAAAATGTCAAAAAAGGGCACGTCCCAAAAACAGCTGAAAATAGCCTAAAACAGCATTAAATAGCGTGCTAAAACACGGCATAGCATAGAAAGTTGCAAAAACGTACAAAAACACAATAATACAGTAAGTCGAACAACATACGCGAAAAGCAAGGCTATTGTATGGAAAAAATGTCAAAAAATGACAAATCCCAAAAACAACTGAAAATAGCTTAAAACAGCATTAAATAGCGTGCTAAAACACGCCATAGCATAGAAAGTTTCAAAAACGTACAAAAACACAATAATATGGCAAGTTGAAAAAATGACCCGAAAAGCAAGGCTATAGTATGGCAAAAATGTCAAAAAATGACAAATCCCAAAAACAGCTGAAAATTGCTTAAAACAGCATTAAATAGCGCGCTGACACACGCTATAGCATAGAAAGTTGCAAAAACAGCCAAAAACACAATAATACGGCAAGTCGAACAACATACGCGAAAAGCAAGGCTATAGTATGGCAAAAATATCAAAAAAGGACCCGTCCCAAAAAACGCTGAAAATAGCTTAAAACACAATTAAATAGCGCGCTGAAACACGCCCATAGCATAGAAAGTTGCAAAAACGTACAAAAACACAATAATACGGCAAGTTGAAAAAATGACCCGAAAAGCAAGGCTATAGTATGGCAAAAATGTCAAAAAAGGACAAATCCCAAAAACAGCTGAAAATAGCCTAAAACTGCATTAAATAGCCTTCTGAAACACGCCATAGCATAGAAAGTTTCGTAAAAAACGCCAAAAACACAATAATAGAGCAAGTTGAAAAAATGACCTGAAAAGCAAGGCTATAGTATGGCAAAAATGTCAAAAAAGGGCCCGTCCCGAAAAATGCTGAAAATAGCTTAAAACAGCATTAAATAGCGCGCTGACACACGCTATAGCATAGAAAGTTGCAAAAACAGCCAAAAACACAATAATACGGCAAGTCAAACAACATACGCGAAAAGCAAGGCTATAGTATGGCAAAAATGTCAAAAAAGGGCACGTCCCAAAAACAGCTGAAAATAGCCTAAAACAGCATTAAATAGCGCGCTGAAACACGCCATAGCATAGAAAGTTTCAAAAAAGGCCAAAAACAACATAATTCGGGAAGTCGAAAAAATGACCCGAAAAGCAAGGCTATAGTATGGCAAAAATATCAAAAAAGGACACGTCCCAAAAAACGCTGAAAATAGATTAAAACACAATTAAATAGCGCGCTGAAACACGCCATAGCATAGAAAGTTTCAAAAAAGGCCAAAAACAACATAATACGGTAAGTCGAAAAAATGACCCGAAAAGCAAGGCTATAGTATGGCAAAAATATCAAAAAAGGACAAATCCCAAAAACAGCTGAAAATATCTTAAAACAGCATTAAATAGCGTGCTGAAACACGCCATAGCATAGAAAGTTGCAATAACGTACAAAAACACAATAATACGACAAGTTGAAAAATGACCGAAAAGCAAGGCTATAGTATGGCAAAAATGTCAAAAAAAGATACATCCCAAAAACAACTGAAAATAGCTTAAAACAGCATTAAATAGCGCGCTGAAACACGCCATAGCATAGAAAGTTTCAAAAAAGGCCAAAAATAACATAATTCGGGAAGTCGAAAAAATGACCCGAAAAGCAAGGCTATAGTATGGCAAAAATGTCAAAAAAGGGTGCGTCCCAAAAAACACTGAAAATAGCTTAAAACTGCATTAAATGGCGTGCTGAAACACGCCATAGCATAGAAAGTTGCAAAAACGTACAAAAACACAATACCGCAAGTTGGAAAAAATTACCCGAAAAGCAAGGCTATAGTATGGCAAAAATGTCAAAAAGGGCCTGGCCCCAAAAAACACTGAAAATAGCTTAAAACAGCATTAAATAGCGCGCTGACACACGCTATAGCATAGAAAGTTGCAAAAACGTACAAAAACACAATAATACGGCAAGTCGAACAACATACGCGAAAAGCAAGGCTATAGTATGGCAAAAATGTCAAAAAATGACAAATCCCAAAAACAAGTGAAAATAGCTTAAAACAGCATTAAGTAGCGTGTTGAAACACGCCATAGCATAGCAATTTTCAAAAAAAGCCAAAAACAACATAATTCGGAAAGTCGAAAAAATGACCCGAAAAGCAAGGCTATAGTATGGCAAAATGTCAAAAAAGGGCACGTCCCAAAAACAGCTGAAAATAGCCTAAAACAGCATTAAATAGCGTGCTAAAACACGGCATAGCATAGAAAGTTGCAAAAACGTACAAAAACACAATAATACAGTAAGTCGAACAACATACGCGAAAAGCAAGGCTATTGTATGGCAAAAATGTCAAAAAATGACAAATCCCAAAAACAACTGAAAATAGCTTAAAACAGCATTAAATAGCGTGCTAAAACACGCCATAGCATAGAAAGTTTCAAAAACGTACAAAAACACAATAATATGGCAAGTTGAAAAAATGACCCAAAAGCAAGGCTATAGTATGGCAAAAATGTCAAAAATGACAAATCCTAAAACAGCTGAAAATTGCTTAAAATAGCATTAAATAGCTGCTGACACACGCTTATAGCATAGAAAGTTGCAAAAACAGCCAAAAACACAATAATACGGCAAGTCGAACAACATACGCGAAAAGCAAGGCTATAGTATGGCAAAAATATCAAAAAAGGACCCGTCCCAAAAAACGCTGAAAATAGCTTAAAACACAATTAAATAGCGCGCTGAAACACGCCCATAGCATAGAAAGTTGCAAAACGCATAAAACACAATAATACGGCAAGTTGAAAAAATGACCCGAAAAGCAAGGCTATAGTATGGCAAAAATATCAAAAAAGGACCCGTCCCAAAAAACGCTGAAAATAGCTTAAAACACAATTAAATAGCGTGCTGAAACACGCCATAGCATAGAAAGTTGCAATAACGTACAAAAACACAATAATACGGCAAGTTGAAAAAATGACCCGAAAAGCAAGGCTATAGTATGGCAAAAATGTCAAAAAAGGACAAATCCCAAAAACAGCTGAAAATAGCCTAAAACTGCATTAAATAGCGTGCTGAAACACGCCATAGCATAGAAAGTTTAAAAAAACGCCAAAAACACAATAATACAGCAGGTTGAAAAAATGACCTGAAAAGCAAGGCTATAGTATGGCAAAAATGTCAAAAAAGGGCGCGTCCCAAAAAATGCTGAAAATACCTTAAAACTGCATTAAATAGCGCCATTGACACACGCTATAGCATAGAAAGTTGCAAAAACAGCCAAAAACACAATAATACGGCAAGTCAAACAACATACGCGAAAAGCAAGGCTATAGTATGGCAAAAATGTCAAAAAAGGGCACGTCCCAAAAACAGCTGAAAATAGCCTAAAACAGCATTAAATAGCGCGCTGAAACACGCCATAGCATAGAAAGTTTCAAAAAAGGCCAAAAACAACATAATTCGGGAAGTCGAAAAAATGACCCGAAAAGCAAGGCTATAGTATGGCAAAAATATCAAAAAAGGACCCGTCCCAAAAAACACTGAAAATAGCTTAAAACACAATTAAATAGCGCGCTGAAACACGCCATAGCATAGAAAGTTTCAAAAAAGGCCAAAAACAACATAATACGGTAAGTCGAAAAAATGACCCGAAAAGCAAGGCTATAGTATGGCAAAAATATCAAAAAAGGACAAATCCCAAAAACAGCTGAAAATATCTTAAAACAGCATTAAATAGCGTGCTGAAACACGCCATAGCATAGAAAGTTGCAATAACGTACAAAAACACAATAATACGACAAGTTGAAAAAATGACCCGAAAAGCAAGGCTATAGTATGGCAAAAATGTCAAAAAATGATAAATCCCAAAAACAACTGAAAATAGCTTAAAACAGCATTAAATAGCGCGCTGAAACACGCCATAGCATAGAAAGTTTCAAAAAAGGCCAAAAATAACATAATTCGGGAAGTCGAAAAAATGACCCGAAAAGCAAGGCTATAGTATGGCAAAAATGTCAAAAAAGGGTACGTCCCAAAAAACACTGAAAATAGCTTAAATCAGATTAAATGGCGTGCTGAAAAACGCCATAGCATAGAAAGTTGCAAAAACGTACAAAAACACAATACCGCAAGTTGGAAAAAATTACCCGAAAAGCAAGGCTATAGTATGGCAAAAATGTCAAAAAAGGGCCCGTCCCGAAAAATGCTGAAAATAGCTTAAAACAGCATTAAATAGCGCACTGACACACGCTATAGCATAGAAAGTTGCAAAAACGTACAAAAACACAATAATACGGCAAGTCGAACAACATACGCGAAAAGCAAGGCTATAGTATGGCAAAAATGTCAAAAAATGACAAATCCCAAAAACAAGTGAAAATAGCTTAAAACAGCATTAAATAGCGTGTTGAAACACGCCATAGCATAGCAATTTTCAAAAAAAGCCAAAAACAACATAATTCGGAAAGTCGAAAAAATGACCCGAAAAGCAAGGCTATAGTATGGCAAAAATGTCAAAAAAGGGCACGTCCCAAAAACAGCTGAAAATAGCCTAAAACAGCATTAAATAGCGTGCTAAAACACGGCATAGCATAGAAAGTTGCAAAAACGTACAAAAACACAATAATACCGCAAGTTGGAAAAAATGACCCGAAAAGCAAGGCTATAGTATGGCAAAAATGTCAAAAAAGGGTGCGTCCCAAAAAACACTGAAAATAGCTTAAAACTGCATTAAATGGCGTGCTGAAACACGCCATAGCATAGAAAGTTGCAAAAACGTACAAAAACACAATAATACGGCAAGTTGGAAAAAATTACCCGAAAAGCAAGGCTATAGTATGGCAAAAATGTCAAAAAATGACAAATCCCAAAAACAGCTGAAAATAGCTTAAAACTGCATTAAATAGCGTGCTGAAACACGCCATAGCATAGAAAGTTGCAAAAACGTACAAAAACACAATAATACGGCAAGTTGGAAAAAATTACCCGAAAAGCAAGGCTATAGTATGGCAAAAATGTCAAAAAAGGACAAATCCCAAAAACAGCTGAAAATAGCCTAAAACTGCATTAAATAGCCTTCTGAAACACGCCATAGCATAGAAAGTTTCGTAAAAAACGCCAAAAACACAATAATAGAGCAAGTTGAAAAAATGACCTGAAAAGCAAGGCTATAGTATGGCAAAAATGTCAAAAATGACAAATCCCAAAAACAGCTGAAAATAGCCTAAAACTGCATTAAATAGCGTGCTGAAACACGCCATAGCATAGAAAGTTGAAAAAAAGGCCAAAAACAACATAATTCGGCAAGTCGAAAAAATGACCCAAAAAGCAAGGCTATAGTATGGCAAAAATGTCAAAAAATGACAAATCCCAAAAACAGCTGAAAATAGCTTAAAACTGCATTAAATAGCGTGCTGAAACACGCCATAGCATAGAAAGTTGCAAAAACGGCCAAAAACAACATAATTCGGCAAGTCGAAAAAATGACCCGAAAAGCAAGGCTATAGTATGGCAAAAATGTCAAAAAGGAAAAGGCCCTAAAAACACTGAAAATAGCTTAAAATCAGATTAAATGGCGTGCTGAAACACGCCATAGCATAGAAAGTTTCAAAATGTACAAAAACACAATAATTCAACAAGTTGAAAAAAATGACCCGAAAAGCAAGGCTATAGTATGGCAAAAATGTCAAAAAAGGGCGTGTCCCAAAAACAACTGAAAATAGCTTAAAACAGCATTAAATAGCGTGCTAAAACACGGCATAGCATAGAAAGTTGCAAAAACGTACAAAAACACAATAATACCGCAAGTTGGAAAAAATGACCCGAAAAGCAAGGCTATAGTATGGCAAAAATGTCAAAAAAGGGCACGTCCCAAAAACAGCTGAAAATAGCTTAAAACAGCATTAAATAGCGTGCTGAAACACGCTATAGCATAGAATGTTGCAAAAACAGCCAAAAACACAATAATCTGACAAGTTGGAAAAATGACCCAAAAGCAAGGCTATAGTATGGCAAAATGTCAAAAAGGTGCCCCAAAAACAGCTGAAAATAGCCTAAAACAGCATTAAATAGCGTGCTAAAACACGGCATAGCATAGAAAGTTGCAAAAACGTACAAAAACACAATAATACCGCAAGTTGGAAAAAATGACCCGAAAAGCAAGGCTATAGTATGGCAAAAATGTCAAAAAGGAAAAGGCCCCAAAAACACTGAAAATAGCTTAAAATCAGATTAAATGGCGTGCTGAAACACGCCATAGCATAGAAAGTTTCAAAAACGTACAAAAACACAATAATTCAACAAGTTGAAAAAAATGACCCGAAAAGCAAGGCTATAGTATGGCAAAAATGTCAAAAAATGACAAATCCCAAAAACAGCTGAAAATAGCTTAAAACTGCATTAAATAGCGTGCTGAAACACGCCATAGCATAGAAAGTTGCAAAAACGTACAAAAACACAATAATACGGCAAGTTGGAAAAAATTACCCGAAAAGCAAGGCTATAGTATGGCAAAAATGTCAAAAAAGGACAAATCCCAAAAACAGCTGAAAATAGCCTAAAACTGCATTAAATAGCCTTCTGAAACACGCCATAGCATAGAAAGTTTCGTAAAAAACGCCAAAAACACAATAATAGAGCAAGTTGAAAAAATGACCTGAAAAGCAAGGCTATAGTATGGCAAAAATGTCAAAAATGACAAATCCCAAAAACAGCTGAAAATAGCCTAAAACTGCATTAAATAGCGTGCTGAAACACGCCATAGCATAGAAAGTTGAAAAAAAGGCCAAAAACAACATAATTCGGCAAGTCGAAAAAATGACCCAAAAAGCAAGGCTATAGTATGGCAAAAATGTCAAAAAATGACAAATCCCAAAAACAGCTGAAAATAGCTTAAAACTGCATTAAATAGCGTGCTGAAACACGCCATAGCATAGAAAGTTGCAAAAACGGCCAAAAACAACATAATTCGGCAAGTCGAAAAAATGACCCGAAAAGCAAGGCTATAGTATGGCAAAAATGTCAAAAAAGGGTGCGTCCCAAAAAACACTGAAAATAGCTTAAAACTGCATTAAATGGCGTGCTGAAACACGCCATAGCATAGAAAGTTTCAAAAATGTACAAAAACACAATAATTCAACAAGTTGAAAAAAATGACCCGAAAAGCAAGGCTATAGTATGGCAAAAATGTCAAAAAAGGGCGTGTCCCAAAAACAACTGAAAATAGCTTAAAACAGCATTAAATAGCGTGCTAAAACACGGCATAGCATAGAAAGTTGCAAAAACGTACAAAAACACAATAATACCGCAAGTTGGAAAAAATGACCCGAAAAGCAAGGCTATAGTATGGCAAAAATGTCAAAAAAGGGCACGTCCCAAAAACAGCTGAAAATAGCTTAAAACAGCATTAAATAGCGTGCTGAAACACGCTATAGCATAGAATGTTGCAAAAACAGCCAAAAACACAATAATACGGCAAGTTGGAAAAAATGACCCGAAAAGCAAGGCTATAGTATGGCAAAAATGTCAAAAAAGGGCGTGTCCCAAAAACAGCTGAAAATAGCTTAAAACAGCATTAAATAGCGCACTGAAACATGCCATAGCATAGAAAGTTGCAAAAACGTACAAAAACACAATAATACGGCAAGTCGAACAACATACGCGAAAAGCAAGGCTATAGTATGGCAAAAATGTCAAAAAATGACAAATCCCAAAAACAACTGAAAATAGCTTAAAACTGCATTAAATAGCGCGCTGAAACACGCCATAGCATAGAAAGTTGCAAAAACGTACAAAAACACAATAATACGCCAAGTTGGAAAAAATGACCCGAAAAGCAAGGCTATAGTATGGCAAAAATGTCAAAAAAGGGCGTGTCCCAAAAACAACTGAAAATAGCTTAAAACAGCATTAAATAGCGCGCTGAAACACGCCATAGCATAGAAAGTTGCAAAAACGTACAAAAACACAATAATACGGCAAGTTGGAAAAAATGACCCGAAAAGCAAGGCTATAGTATGGCAAAAATGTCAAAAAAGGGCGCGTCCCGAAAAATGCTGAAAATAGCTTAAAACAGCATTAAATAGCGCGCTGACACACGCCATAGCATAGAAAGTTGCAAAAACATACAAAAACACAATAATACGGCAAGTCGAACAACATACGCGAAAAGCAAGGCTATAGTATGGCAAAAATGTCAGAAAATATCACGTCCCAAAAATGTCTGGAAACCACTAATTATAGTCTGTAGAGATGCATCATAGAATACAAAGTGTGAATGAAGCCGGTCACGTGTCAGGCAGGGGCACAGTGCTGTGTGTTTTCTGCCGTTTTCTCCTCCTCTCTTGTGTTTTTTGCAGGTGCTAATAACCTGACTGATTCCCACCTGTGCAGATGGTCTGGATGCTCATTGGTTCTCTCCGCTCAGAACTGGCCAATCATCCGTCAGCACCGTCATTAAAGAGGATGTCCTTCAGAGTACGGATCTGTCTTGTTGTTGTTTATCTCTGCCTGAGTTGGACGTATGTTTTTGTGACCAGAACTGTTTCTACATTTATTAAAAGTATGTGATGAGAGGTTGTGGACGTTAGGTAAGTTAGGGTACCCTTTACACTTTTGCACCCACTCAGGAAATCTCTGTTAGAAAGACTAGGATAACTGAATGTTTCTGCCCCCTGTGTTTGTTCATGATAGCTAATTTTTAGATAAGAGAGTTAAGTTGTTGTTTCTAGTTTGTTTTCTGAGATAGTGATATAGTAAAGCCTAGTTTTTTGGTAATAGGTTTTTTTCATTGGCATGACCACCTCGTCCCATCCTCTCTTACATTTCCATAACCTTTGTTTGTTGTCTGAATGGTCACAAATAAATAACTTTAATTTCCCTGTCTACTCTGGTTCATTTTCTTAGTTGTCACATTATCGTCCCTTTGCCTTGAGGGGAACATAACAAAGCCCAATGAGGCGTCCCAAAAACAGCTGAAAATATCTTAAAACTGCATTAAATTGCGCACTGAAACATGCCATACCATAGAAAGTTGTAAAAATGGCCAAAAACAACATAATATGGTAAGTCGAAAAAATGACCCAAAAAAGCAAGGCTATAGTATGGCAAAAATGTCAAAAAATGACAAATCCCAAAAACAGCTGAAAATAGCTTAAAACTGCATTAAATAGCGTGCTGAAACACGCCATAGCATAGAAAGTTGCAAAAACGGCCAAAAACAACATAATTCGGCAAGTCGAAAAAATGCTGACCTGAAAAGCAAGGCTATAGTATGGCAAAAATGTCAAAAAAGGGCGCGTCCCAAAAAATGCTGAAAATACCTTAAAACTGCATTAAATAGCGCGCTGAAACACGCCATAGCATAGAAAGCTGCAAAAACGGCCAAAAACAACATAATTCGGCAAGTCGAAAAAATGACCCGAAAAGCAAGGCTATAGTATGGCAAAAATGTCAAAAAATGACAAATCCCAAAAACAGCTGAAAATAGCTTAAAACTGCATTAAATAGCGTGCTGAAACACGCCATAGCATAGAAAGTTGCAAAAACGGCCAAAAACAACATAATTCGGCAAGTCGAAAAAATGACCCGAAAAGCAAGGCTATAGTATGGCAAAAATGTCAAAAAAGGACCCGTCCCAAAAAACGCTGAAAATAGCTTAAAACTGCATTAAATAGCGTGCTGAAACACGCCATAGCATAGAAAGTTGCAAAAACGGCCAAAAACAACATAATTCGGCAAGTCGAAAAAATGACCCGAAAAGCAAGGCTATAGTATGGCAAAAATGTCAAAAAAGGACCCGTCCCAAAAAACACTGAAAATAGCTTAAAACTGCATTAAATAGCGTGCTGAAACATGCCATAGCATAGAAAGTTGCAAAAACGGCCAAAAACAACATAATTCGGCAAGTCGAAAAAATGACCCAAAAAGCAAGGCTATAGTATGGCAAAAATGTCAAAAAAGGACCCGTCCCAAAAAACGCTGAAAATAGCTTAAAACTGCATTAAATGGCGTGCTGAAACACGCCATAGCATAGAAAGTTGCAAAACGCCAAAAACAACATGATTCAGCAAGTCGAAAAAATGACCCGAAAAGCAAGGCTATAGTATGGCAAAAATGTCAAAAAAGGGCGCGTCCCAAAAAATGCTGAAAATACCTTAAAACTGCATTAAATAGCGCGCTGAAACACGCCATAGCATAGAAAGTTTCAAAAAAGGCCAAAAACAACATAATTCGGCAAGTCGAAAAAATGACCCGAAAAGCAAGGCTATAGTATGGCAAAAATGTCAAAAAAGGGCGCGTCCCAAAGAACGCTGAAAATAGCTTAAAACTGCATTAAATGGCGTGCTGAAACACGCCATAGCATAGAAAGTTGCAAAAACGGCCAAAAACAACATAATTCGGCAAGTCGAAAAAATGACCCGAAAAGCAAGGCTATAGTATGGCAAAAATGTCAAAAAAGGACCCGTCCTAAAAAACGCTGAAAATAGCTTAAAACTGCATTAAATAGCGTGCTGAAACACGCCACAGCATAGAAAGTTGCAAAAAAGGCCAAAAACAACATGATTCGGCAAGTCGAAAAATGACCGAAAAGCAAGGCTATAGTATGGCAAAAATGTCAAAAGGTGCGCCCCAAAAAACGCTGAAAATAGCTTAAAACAGCATTAAATAGCGTGCTGAAACATGCCATAGCATAGAAAGTTGCAAAAACGGCCAAAAACAACATAATTCGGCAAGTCGAAAAAATGACCCGAAAAGCAAGGCTATAGTATGGCAAAAATGTCAAAAAAGGGTGCGTCCCAAAAAACGCTGAAAATAGCTTAAAACTGCATTAAATAGCGTGCTGAAACACGCCATAGCATAGAAAGTTGCAAAAACGGTCAAAAACAACATGATTCGCAAGTCGAAAAATGCTGACCTGAAAAGCAAGGCTATAGTATGGCAAAATGTCAAAAAGGGCGCCCCAAAAACGCTGAAAATAGCTTAAAACTGCATTAAATAGCGTGCTGAAACACGCCATAGCATAGAAAGTTGCAAAAACGGCCAAAAACAACATAATTCGGCAAGTCGAAAAAATGACCCGAAAAGCAAGGCTATAGTATGGCAAAATGTCAAAAAGGAAAAGGCCCCAAAAACACTGAAAATAGCTTAAAACTGCATTAAATAGCGTGCTGAAACATGCCATAGCATAGAAAGTTGCAAAACGGCCAAAAACAACATAATTCGCAAGTCGAAAAAATGACCCAAAAGCAAGGCTATAGTATGGCAAAATGTCAAAAAGGAAAGGCCCAAAAAACAGCTGAAAATAGCTTAAAACTGCATTAAATGGCGTGCTGAAACACGCCATAGCATAGAAAGTTGCAAAAACGGCCAAAAACAACATGATTCGGCAAGTCGAAAAAATGCTGACCTGAAAAGCAAGGCTATAGTATGGCAAAAATGTCAAAAAAGGGCGCGTCCCAAAAAATGCTGAAAATACCTTAAAACTGCATTAAATGGCGTGCTGAAACACGCCATAGCATAGAAAGTTGCAAAAACGGCCAAAAACAACATAATTCGGCAAGTTGAAAAAATGACCCAAAAAGCAAGGCTATAGTATGGCAAAAATGTCAAAAAAGGACAAATCCCAAAAACAGCTGAAAATAGCTTAAAACTGCATTAAATAGCGTGCTGAAACACGCCATAGCATAGAAAGTTTCAAAACGGCCAAAACAACATAATTCGCAAGTCGAAAAATGACCCGAAAAGCAAGGCTATAGTATGGCAAAAATGTCAAAAAGGGTGCGTCCCAAAAACACTGAAAATAGCTTAAAATCTGCATTAAATGGCGTGCTGAAACACGCCATAGCATAGAAAGTTTCAAAACGGCCAAAACACAATAATTCAACAAGTTGAAAAAATGACCGAAAAGCAAGGCTATAGTATGGCAAAATGTCAAAAAGGACGTCCCAAAAACCGCTGAAAATAGCTTAAAACTGCATTAAATAGCGTGCTGAAACACGCCATAGCATAGAAAGTTTTTAAAAAGGCCAAAAACAACATAATTCGGCAAGTCGAAAAAATGACCCAAAAAGCAAGGCTATAGTATGGCAAAAATGTCAAAAAAGGGCGCGTCCCAAAGAACGCTGAAAATAGCTTAAAACTGCATTAAATGGCGTGCTGAAACACGCCATAGCATAGAAAGTTGCAAAAACGGCCAAAAACAACATAATTCGGCAAGTCGAAAAAATGACCCGAAAAGCAAGGCTATAGTATGGCAAAAATGTCAAAAAAGGACCCGTCCCAAAAAACGCTGAAAATAGCTTAAAACTGCATTAAATAGCGTGCTGAAACACGCCATAGCATAGAAAGTTGCAAAAACGGCCAAAAACAACATAATTCGGCAAGTCGAAAAAATGACCCAAAAAGCAAGGCTATAGTATGGCAAAAATGTCAAAAAAGGGCGCGTCCCAAAGAACGCTGAAAATAGCTTAAAACTGCATTAAATGGCGTGCTGAAACACGCCATAGCATAGAAAGTTGCAAAAACGGCCAAAAACAACATAATTCGGCAAGTCGAAAAAATGACCCGAAAAGCAAGGCGATAGTATGGCAAAAATGTCAAAAAGGACCTGGCCCAAAAACGCTGAAAATAGCTTAAAACTGCATTAAATAGCGTGCTGAAACACGCCATAGCATAGAAAGTTGCAAAAACGGCCAAAAACAACATAATTCGGCAAGTCGAAAAAATGACCCGAAAAGCAAGGCTATAGTATGGCAAAAATGTCAAAAAAGGGTGCGTCCCAAAAAACACTGAAAATAGCTTAAAACTGCATTAAATAGCGTGCTGAAACATGCCATAGCATAGAAAGTTGCAAAAACGGCCAAAAACAACATAATTCGGCAAGTCGAAAAAATGACCCAAAAAGCAAGGCTATAGTATGGCAAAAATGTCAAAAAAGGGTGCGTCCCAAAAAACACTGAAAATAGCTTAAAACTGCATTAAATGGCGTGCTGAAACACGCCATAGCATAGAAAGTTGCAAAAACGGCCAAAAACAACATGATTCGGCAAGTCGAAAAAATGCTGACCTGAAAAGCAAGGCTATAGTATGGCAAAAATGTCAAAAAAGGGCGCGTCCCAAAAAATGCTGAAAATACCTTAAAACTGCATTAAATAGCGTGCTGAAACACGCCATAGCATAGAAAGTTGCAAAAACGGCCAAAAACAACATAATTCGGCAAGTTGAAAAAATGACCCGAAAAGCAAGGCTATAGTATGGCAAAAATGTCAAAAAAGGACAAATCCCAAAAACAGCTGAAAATAGCTTAAAACTGCATTAAATAGCGTGCTGAAACACGCCATAGCATAGAAAGTTGCAAAAACGGCCAAAAACAACATAATTCGGCAAGTCGAAAAAATGACCCGAAAAGCAAGGCTATAGTATGGCAAAAATGTCAAAAAAGGGTGCGTCCCAAAAAACACTGAAAATAGCTTAAAACTGCATTAAATGGCGTGCTGAAACACGCCATAGCATAGAAAGTTTCAAAAACGTACAAAAACACAATAATTCAACAAGTTGAAAAAAATGACCCGAAAAGCAAGGCTATAGTATGGCAAAAATGTCAAAAAAGGGTGCGTCCCAAAAAACGCTGAAAATAGCTTAAAACTGCATTAAATAGCGTGCTGAAACACGCCATAGCATAGAAAGTTTTAAAAAAGGCCAAAAACAACATAATTCGGCAAGTCGAAAAAATGACCCGAAAAGCAAGGCTATAGTATGGCAAAAATGTCAAAAAAGGGCGCGTCCCAAAGAACGCTGAAAATAGCTTAAAACTGCATTAAATGGCGTGCTGAAACACGCCATAGCATAGAAAGTTGCAAAAAAGGCCAAAAACAACATAATTCGGCAAGTCGAAAAAATGACCTGAAAAGCAAGGCTATAGTATGGCAAAAATGTCAAAAAAGGACCCGTCCCAAAAAAACTCAGAAAATAGCTTAAAACAGCATTAAATAGCGCGCTGAAACACGCCATAGCATAGAAAGTTGCAAAACGGCCAAAAACAACATAATTCGCAAGTCAAAAAATGACCGAAAAGCAAGGCTATAGTATGGCAAAAATGTCAAAAAAGGGTGCGTCCCAAAAAACACTGAAAATAGCTTAAAACTGCATTAAATGGCGTGCTGAAACACGCCATAGCATAGAAAGTTGCAAAAACGGCCAAAAACAACATAATTCGGCAAGTCGAAAAAATGACCCGAAAAGCAAGGCTATAGTATGGCAAAAATGTCAAAAAAGGACCCGTCCCAAAAAACGCTGAAAATAGCTTAAAACTGCATTAAATAGCGTGCTGAAACACGCCATAGCATAGAAAGTTGCAAAAACGGCCAAAAACAACATAATTCGGCAAGTCGAAAAAATGACCCGAAAAGCAAGGCTATAGTATGGCAAAAATGTCAAAAAAGGGTGCGTCCCAAAAAACACTGAAAATAGCTTAAAACTGCATTAAATAGCGTGCTGAAACATGCCATAGCATAGAAAGTTGCAAAAACGGCCAAAAACAACATAATTCGGCAAGTCGAAAAAATGACCCAAAAAGCAAGGCTATAGTATGGCAAAAATGTCAAAAAGGCGTCCCAAAAACAGCTGAAAATAGCTTAAAACTGCATTAAATGGCGTGCTGAAACACGCCATAGCATAGAAAGTTTCAAAAACGTACAAAAACACAATAATTCAACAAGTTGAAAAAAATGACCCGAAAAGCAAGGCTATAGTATGGCAAAAATGTCAAAAAAGGACAAATCCCAAAAACAGCTGAAAATAGCTTAAAACTGCATTAAATGGCGTGCTGAAACACGCCATAGCATAGAAAGTTGCAAAAACGGCCAAAAACACAATAATTCAACAAGTTGAAAAAAATGACCCGAAAAGCAAGGCTATAGTATGGCAAAAATGTCAAAAAAGGGTGCGTCCCAAAAAACGCTGAAAATAGCTTAAAACTGCATTAAATAGCGTGCTGAAACACGCCATAGCATAGAAAGTTTTAAAAAAGGCCAAAAACAACATAATTCGGCAAGTCGAAAAAATGACCCGAAAAGCAAGGCTATAGTATGGCAAAAATGTCAAAAAAGGGCGCGTCCCAAAGAACGCTGAAAATAGCTTAAAACTGCATTAAATGGCGTGCTGAAACACGCCATAGCATAGAAAGTTGCAAAAACGGCCAAAAACAACATAATTCGGCAAGTCGAAAAAATGACCCGAAAAGCAAGGCTATAGTATGGCAAAAATGTCAAAAAAGGACCCGTCCCAAAAAACGCTGAAAATAGCTTAAAACTGCATTAAATAGCGTGCTGAAACACGCCATAGCATAGAAAGTTGCAAAAACGGCCAAAAACAACATAATTCGGCAAGTTGAAAAAATGACCCAAAAAGCAAGGCTATAGTATGGCAAAAATGTCAAAAAAGGGTGCGTCCCAAAAAACACTGAAAATAGCTTAAAACTGCATTAAATGGCGTGCTGAAACTCGCCATAGCATAGAAAGTTTCAAAACGCATAAAACACAATAATTCAACAAGTTGAAAAAATGACCCGAAAAGCAAGGCTATAGTATGGCAAAAATGTCAAAAAAGGACAAATCCCAAAAACAGCTGAAAATAGCTTAAAACTGCATTAAATGGCGTGCTGAAACACGCCATAGCATAGAAAGTTGCAAAAACGGCCAAAAACAACATAATTCGGCAAGTTGAAAAAATGACCCAAAAAGCAAGGCTATAGTATGGCAAAAATGTCAAAAAAGGACAAATCCCAAAAACAGCTGAAAATAGCTTAAAACTGCATTAAATGGCGTGCTGAAACACGCCATAGCATAGAAAGTTGCAAAAACGGCCAAAAACAACATGATTCGGCAAGTCGAAAAAATGCTGACCTGAAAAGCAAGGCTATAGTATGGCAAAAATGTCAAAAAAGGGCGCGTCCCAAAAAATGCTGAAAATACCTTAAAACTGCATTAAATAGCGTGCTGAAACACGCCATAGCATAGAAAGTTGCAAAAACGGCCAAAAACAACATAATTTGGCAAGTTGAAAAAATGACCCAAAAAGCAAGGCTATAGTATGGCAAAAATGTCAAAAAAGGACAAATCCCAAAAACAGCTGAAAATAGCTTAAAACTGCATTAAATAGCGTGCTGAAACACGCCATAGCATAGAAAGTTGCAAAAACGGCCAAAAACAACATAATTCGGCAAGTCGAAAAAATGACCCGAAAAGCAAGGCCATAGTATGGCAAAAATGTCAAAAAAGGGTGCGTCCCAAAAAACACTGAAAATAGCTTAAAACTGCATTAAATGGCGTGCTGAAACACGCCATAGCATAGAAAGTTTCAAAAACGGACAAAAACACAATAATTCAACAAGTTGAAAAAAATGACCGAAAAGCACGGCAAAAGTATGGCAAAATGTCAAAAAGGACCGTCCCAAAAAACGCTGAAAATAGCTTAAAACTGCATTAAATAGCGTGCTGAAACACGCCATAGCGTAGAAAGTTGCAAAAAAGGCCAAAAACAACATAATTCGGCAAGTCGCAAAAAAGGACCCAAAAAGCAAGGCTATAGTATGGAAAAAATGTCAAAAAAGGGTGCGTCCCAAAAAACACTGAAAATAGCTTAAAACTGCATTAAATAGCGTGCTGAAACACGCCATAGCATAGAAAGTTTCAAAAACGTACAAAAACACAATAATTCAACAAGTTGAAAAAAATGACCCGAAAAGCAAGGCTATAGTATGGCAAAAATGTCAAAAAAGGGTGCGTCCCAAAAAACACTGAAAATAGCTTAAAACTGCATTAAATGGCGTGCTGAAACACGCCATAGCATAGAAAGTTTAAAAAAAGGCCAAAAACAACATAATTCGGCAAGTTGAAAAATTGACCCGAAAAGCAAGGCTATAGTATGGCAAAAATGTCAAAAAAGGGTGCGTCCCAAAAAACACTGAAAATAGCTTAAAACTGCATTAAATGGCGTGCTGAAACACGCCATAGCATAGAAAGTTTCAAAACGCATAAAACACAATAATTCAACAAGTTGAAAAAATGACCCGAAAAAGCAAGGCTATAGTATGGCAAAATGTCAAAAAAGGTGCAAATCCCAAAAAACACTGAAAATAGCTTAAAACTGCATTAAATGGCGTGCTGAAACACGCCATAGCATAGAAAGTTTAAAAAAAGGCCAAAAACAACATAATTCGGCAAGTTGAAAAAATGACCCGAAAAGCAAGGCTATAGTATGGCAAAAATGTCAAAAAAGGGTGCGTCCCAAAAAACACTGAAAATAGCTTAAAACTGCATTAAATGGCGTGCTGAAACACGCCATAGCATAGAAAGTTGCAAAAACGGCCAAAAACAACATAATTCAACAAGTTGAAAAAATGACCCAAAAAGCAAGGCTATAGTATGGCAAAAATGTCGTACAAAATTCTAAAAAACGCTGAAAATAGCTTAAAACTGCATTAATAGAAGGCATGAAACACGCCATAGCATAGAAAGTTGCAAAAACGGCCAAAAACAACATAATTCGGCAAGTTGAAAAAATGACCCAAAAAGCAAGGCTATAGTATGGCAAAAATGTCAAAAAAGGACCTAAAAAACACTGAAAATAGCTTAAAACTGCATTAAATAGGCGTTGCTGAAACACGCCATAGCATAGAAAAGTTTCAAAACGCCAAAAACAACATAATTCGCAAGTCAAAAAATGACCTGAAAAGCAAGGCTATAGTATGGCAAAAAATGTCAAAAAGGGTCAAATCCAAAAAACACTGAAAAATAGCTTAAACTGCATTAAATGGTGTTGAAACACGCCATAGCATAGAAAGTTTCAAAACGCATAAAAAACAATAATTCAACAAGTCGAAAATGATGACCCGAAAAGCAAGGCTATAGTATGGCAAAATGTCAAAAAGGACAAATCCCAAAAAACACTGAAAATAGCTTAAAAAATCAGATTAAATAGCGTGCTGAAACACGCCATAGCATAGAAAGTTTCAAAAACGCATAAAACACAATAATTCAACAAGTTGAAAAAATGACCAAAAGCAAGGCTATAGTATGGCAAAATGTCAAAAAGGACAAATCCAAAACAGCTGAAAATAGCTTAAATCATTAAATAGCGTATGAAACAACGCCATAGCATAGAAAGTTCAAAACGGCATAAAAACACAATAATTCAACCAAGTTGAAAAAAATGACCCGAAAAAGCAAGGCTATAGTATGGCAAAATGTCAAAAAAGGATCCTAAAAAACAGCTGAAAATAGCTTAAAACTGCATTAAATAGCGTGCTGAAACACCATATAGCATAGAAAGTTAAAAAGGCATAAAACAACATAATTCTAACAAGTTGAAAAAATGACCCGAAAAGCAAGGCTATAGTATGGCAAAAATGTCAAAAAGGACCAATCAAAAACGCTGAAAATAGCTTAAAACTGCATTAAATGGCGTGCTGAAACACGCCATAGCATAGAAAGTTGCAAAACGGCAAAAACAACATAATTCGCAAGTCGAAAAAAATGACCAAAAAGCAAGGCTATAGTATGGCAAAATGTCAAAAAGGACCTATACAAAAACGCTGAAAATAGCTTAAAACTGCATTAAATAGTGCTGAAACACGCCATAGCATAGAAAAGTTGCAAAACGCCAAAAACAACATAATTCGCAAGTCGAAAAATGACCAAAAGCAAGGCTATAGTATGGCAAAAATGTCAAAAAGGACCCGTCCCAAAAAACAGCTGAAAATAAGCTTAAAACTGCATTAAATAGCGTATGAAACACGCCATAGCATAGAAAGTTGCAAAACGTAAAAACAACATAATTCAACAAGTTGAAAAAATGACCTGAAAAGCAAGGCTATAGTATGGCAAAATGTCAAAAAGGGCATTCCCAAAAACAGCTGAAAATAGCTTAAAATCTGCATTAAATGGCGTTGAAACATGCCATAGCATAGAAAGTTGCAAAACGGCCATAAACAACATAATTCGCAAGTTGAAAAATTGACCAAAAAGCAAGGCTATAGTATGGCAAAATGTCAAAAAGGACAATCCCAAAAAAAATAGCTGAAAATAGCTTAAAAATTAAATAGCATGCTGAAACACGCCATAAAAGCATAGAAAGTTTCAAAAACGGCTAAAAACACATGAAATAGCAAGTAAAAATGACCTGAAAATAGACCAAAAAGGCTATAGATATGGCAAAAATGTCAAAAGGCCAAAAAACGCTGAAAATAGCTTAAAACTGCATTAAATGGCGTGCTGAAACACGCCATAGCATAGAAAGTTTCAAAAACGTACAAAAACACAATAATTCAACAAGTTGAAAAAAATGACCCGAAAAGCAAGGCTATAGTATGGCAAAATGTCAAAAAGGACAAATCCCAAAAACAGCTGAAAATTGCTTAAAACTGCATTAAATGGCGTGCTGAAACACGCCATAGCATAGAAAGTTTCAAAACATACAAAACAACATAATTCGGCAAGTTGAAAAAATGACCCAAAAAGCAAGGCTATAGTATGGCAAAAATGTCAAAAAAGGACAAATCCCAAAAACAGCTGAAAAAAGCTTAAAACTGCATTAAATAGTGCACTGAAACACGCCATAGCATAGAAAGTTGCAAAAACGGCCAAAAGCATAATAATTCGGCAAGTCGAAAAAATGACCCGAAAAGCAAGGCTATAGTATGGCAAAAATGTCAAAAAAGGACCCGTCCCAAAAAACACTGAAAATAGCTCAAAACTGCATTAAATGGCGTGCTGAAACACGCCATAGCATAGAAAGTTTCAAAAACGTACAAAAACACAATAATTCAACAAGTTGAAAAAAATGACCCGAAAAGCAAGGCTATAGTATGGCAAAAATGTCAAAAAAGGACAAATCCCAAAAACAGCTGAAAATAGCTTAAAACTGCATTAAATAGCGTGCTGAAACACGCCATAGCATAGAAAGTTGCAAAAACGGCCAAAAACAACATGATTCGGCAAGTCGAAAAAATGCTGACCTGAAAAGCAAGGCTATAGTATGGCAAACATGTCAAAAAGGACCGTCCAAAAAACACTGAAAATAGCTTAAAACTGCATTAAATGGCGTGCTGAAACACGCCATAGCATAGAAAGTTTCAAAAACGGCCAAAAACACAATAATTCAACAAGTTGAAAAAAATGACCCGAAAAGCAAGGCTATAGTATGGCAAAAATGTCAAAAAAGGACCCGTCCCAAAGAACGCTGAAAATAGCTTAAAACTGCATTAAATGGCGTGCTGAAACACGCCATAGCATAGAAAGTTGCAAAAACGGCCAAAAACAACATAATTCGGCAAGTTGAAAAAATGACCCGAAAAGCAAGGCTATAGTATGGCAAAAATGTCAAAAAAGGACAAATCCCAAAAACAGCTGAAAATAGCTTAAAACTGCATTAAATGGCGTGCTGAAACACGCCATAGCATAGAAAGTTTCAAAAACGTACAAAAACACAATAATTCAACAAGTTGAAAAAAATGACCCGAAAAGCAAGGCTATAGTATGGCAAAAATGTCAAAAAAGGACAAATCCCAAAAACAGCTGAAAATAGCTTAAAACTGCATTAAATAGCGTGCTGAAACACGCCATAGCACAGAAAGTTTCAAAAACGGCCAAAAACAACATGATTTGGCAAGTCGAAAATATGACCCGAAAAGCAAGGCTATAGTATGGCAAAATTGTCAAAAAAGGACCCGTCCCAAAGAACGCTGAAAATAGCTTAAAACTGCATTAAATGGCGTGCTGAAACACGCCATAGCATAGAAAGTTGCAAAAACGGCCAAAAACAACATGATTCGGCAAGTCGAAAAAATGACCCGAAAAGCAAGGCTATAGTATGGCAAAAATGTCAAAAAAGGACCCGTCCCAAAAAACGCTTAAAATAGCTTAAATTAGCATTAAATGACGCGCTGCAACACGTCATAGCACAGAAAGTTTCAAAAACGTACAAAAACACAATAATTCAACAAGTTGAAAAAAATGACCCGAAAAGCAAGGCTATAGTATGGCAAAAATGTCAAAAAAGGACAAATCCCAAAAACAGCTGAAAATAGCTTAAAACTGCATTAAATAGCGTGCTGAAACACGCCATAGCATAGAAAGTTGCAAAAACGGCCAAAAACAACATGATTCGGCAAGTCGAAAAAATGCTGACCTGAAAAGCAAGGCTATAGTATGGCAAAATTGTCAAAAAAGGACCGGTCCAAAAAAACGCCAACAATAACTTAAAACTGCATTAAATGACGCGCTGAAACACGTCATAGCATAGAAAGTTTCAAAAAAGGCCAAAAACAACATAATTCGGCAAGTTGAAAAAATGACCCGAAAAGCAAGGCTATAGTATGGCAAAAATGTCAAAAAAGGACAAATCCCAAAAACAGCTGAAAATAGCTTAAAACTGCATTAAATAGCGTGCTGAAACACGCCATAGCATAGAAAGTTGCAAAAACGGCCAAAAACAACATAATTCGGCAAGTCGAAAAATGACCCGAAAAGCAAGGCTATAGTATGGCAAAATGTCAAAAATGACAAATCCCAAAAACAGCTGAAAATAGCTTAAAACTGCATTAAATGGCGTGCTGAAACACGCCATAGCATAGAAAGTTGCAAAAACGGCCAAAAACAACATAATTCGGCAAGTCGAAAAAATGACCCGAAAAGCAAGGCTATAGTATGGCAAAAATGTCAAAAAAGGGTGCGTCCCAAAAAACACTGAAAATAGCTTAAAACTGCATTAAATGGCGTGCTGAAACACGCCATAGCATAGAAAGTTTCAAAACGCATAAAACACAATAATTCAACAAGTTGAAAAATGACCCGAAAAGCAAGGCTATAGTATGGCAAAATGTCAAAAAGGACAAATCCCAAAAACAGCTGAAAATACCTTAAAACTGCATTAAATAGCGTGCTGAAACACGCCATAGCATAGAAAGTTGCAATAACGGCCAAAAACACTATCATTCAACAAGTTGAATTATTGACCCGAAAAGCAAGGCTATAGTATGGCAAAAATGTCAAAAAATGTCACGTCCCAAAAAAAGCTGAAAATAGCTTAAAACTGCATTAAATAGCGCACTGAAAGATGCCATAGCATAGAAAGTTGCAAAAAAGGCCAAAAACAACATAATTCGGCAAGTCGAAAAAATGACCCGAAAAGCAAGGCTATAGTATGGCAAAAATGTCAAAAAAGGACAAATCCCAAAAACAGCTGAAAATAGCTTAAAACTGCATTAAATGGCGTGCTGAAACACGCCATAGCATAGAAAGTTTCAAAAACGTACAAAAACACAATAATTCAACAAGTTGAAAAAAATGACCCGAAAAGCAAGGCTATAGTATGGCAAAAATGTCAAAAAATGACAAATCCCAAAAAACGCTGAAAATAGCTTAAAACTGCATTAAATAGCGTGCTGAAACACGCCATAGCATAGAAAGTTGCAAAAAAGGCCAAAAACAACATAATTCAACAAGTTGAAAAAATGACCCGAAAAGCAAGGCTATAGTATGGCAAAATGTCAAAAAGGACAAATCCAAAAACAGCTGAAAATAGCTTAAAACTGCATTAAATGGCGTGCTGAAACACGCCATAGCATAGAAAGTTGCAAAAACGGCCAAAAACAACATAATTCGGCAAGTCGAAAAAATGACCCGAAAAGCAAGGCTATAGTATGGCAAAAATGTCAAAAAAGGGTGCGTCCCAAAAAACACTGAAAATAGCTTAAAACTGCATTAAATGGCGTGCTGAAACACGCCATAGCATAGAAAGTTTCAAAAACGTACAAAAACACAATAATTCAACAAGTTGAAAAAAATGACCCGAAAAGCAAGGCTATAGTATGGCAAAAAAGTCAAAAAAGGACACGTCCCCCAAAAAACGCTGAAAATAGCTTAAAACTGCAATAAATAGCGTGATGAAACACGCCATAGCATCGAAAGTTTCAAAAACGGACAAAAACACAATAATGCAGCAAGTCGAAAAAATGACCCGAAAAGCAAGGCTATAGTATGGCAAAATTGTCAAAAAAGGGCGCGTCCCAAAAAACGCTGAAAATACCGTAAAACTGCATTAAATAGCGCACTGAAACACGCCATAGCATAGAAAGTTTCAAAAAGGCCAAAAAACACAATAATTCAACAAGTTGAAAAATGACCAAAAGCAAGGCTATAGTATGGCAAAAATGTCAAAAAGGACAAATCCCAAAAACACTGAAAATAGCTTAAAATCAATTAAATGGCGTGCTGAAACACGCCATAGCATAGAAAGTTTCAAAACGCAAAAACAACATGATTCAACAAGTTGAAAAAATGCTGACCTGAAAAGCAAGGCTATAGTATGGCAAAAAAGTCAAAAAAGGACACGTCCCCCAAAAAACGCTGAAAATAGCTTAAAACTGCATTAAATGGCGTGCTGAAACACGCCATAGCATAGAAAGTTTCAAAAACGTACAAAAACACAATAATTCAACAAGTTGAAAAAAATGACCCGAAAAGCAAGGCTATAGTATGGCAAAAATGTCAAAAAAGGGCGCGTCCCAAAAAACGCTGAAAATAGCTTAAAACTGCATTAAATAGCGCACTGAAACACGCCATAGCATAGAAAGTTTCAAAAACGTACAAAAACACTATAATTCAACAAGGTGAATTATTGACCCGAAAAGCAAGGCTATAGTATGGCAAAAATGTCAAAAAATGTCACATCCCAAAAACAGCTAAAAAAAAGCTTAAAACTGCATTAAATAGCGTGCTGAAACACGCCATAGCATAGCAAGTTTCAAAAAAGGCCAAAAACAACATAATTCGGCAAGTTGAAAAAATGACCCGAAAAGCAAGGCTATAGTATGGCAAAAATGTCAAAAAAGGGTGCGTCCCAAAAAACATTGAAAATAGCTTAAAACTGCATTAAATGGCGTGCTGAAACACGCCATAGCATAGAAAGTTTCAAAAACGTACAAAAACACAATAATTCAACAAGTTGAAAAAAATGACCCGAAAAGCAAGGCTATAGTATGGCAAAAATGTCAAAAAAGGGCGCGTCCCAAAAAATGCTGAAAATAGCTTAAAACTGCATTAAATGGCATGCTGAAACACGCCATAGCATAGAAAGTTTCAAAAACGTACAAAAACAACATAATTCAGCAAGTTGAAAAAATGACCCGAAAAGCAAGGCTATAGTATGGCAAAAATGTCAAAAAAGGACACATCCCCAAAAAAACGCTGAAAATAGCTTAAAACAGCATTAAATAGCGTGCTGAAACACGCCATAGCATAGAAAGTTGCAAAACGCCAAAAACAACATAATACAGCAAGTTGAAAAATGACCCAAAAAGCAAGGCTATAGTATGGCAAAATGTCAAAAAGGACACGTCCCAAAAAACACTGAAAATAGCTTAAAACTGCATTAAATGGCGTGCTGAAACACGCCATAGCATAGAAAGTTTCAAAAACGTACAAAAACACAATAATGCAGCAAGTCGAAAAAATGACCCGAAAAGCAAGGCTATAGTATGGCAAAATTGTCAAAAAAGGGCGCGTCCCAAAAAACGCTGAAAATACCGTAAAACTGCATTAAATAGCGCACTGAAACACGCCATAGCATAGAAAGTTTAAAAAAAGGCCAAAAACAACATAATTCGGCAAGTTGAAAAAATGACCCGAAAAGCAAGGCTATAGTATGGCAAAAATGTAAAAAAAGGGTGCGTCCCAAAGAACGCTGAAAATAGCTTAAAACTGCATTAAATAGCGTGCTGAAACACACCATAGCATAGAAAGTTGCAAAAACGTACAACAACACAATAATTCAGCAAGTTGAAAAAATGACCCGAAAAGCAAGGCTATAGTATGGCAAAAATGTCAAAAAAGGACACATCCCCAAAAAAACGCTGAAAATAGCTTAAAACAGCATTAAATAGCGTGCTGAAACACGCCATAGCATAGAAAGTTTTAAAAAAACGCCAAAAACACAATAATACAGCAAGTTGAAAAAATGACCTGAAAAGCAAGGCTATAGTATGGCAAAAATGTCAAAAAAGGACACGTCCCAAAAAACGCTGAAAATAGCTTAAAACACAGTTTAATAGCGTGCTGAAACACGCCATAGCATAGAAAGTTGCAAAAACGTACAAAAACACAATAATTTGGCAAGTCGAAAAAATGACCCGAAAAGCAAGGCTATAGTATGGCAAAAATGTCAAAAAAGGGCGTGTCCTAAAAAACGCTGTAAATAGCTTAAAAATGCATTAAATAGCGTGCTGAAACATGCCATAGCATAGATAGTTTAAAAAAAAACGCCAAAAACACAATAATTCGGCAAGTCGAAAAAATGACCCGAAAAGCAAGGCTATAGTATGGCAAAAATGTCAAAAAAGGACGCGTCCCAAAAAATGCTGAAAATAGCTTAAATTAGCATTAAATGACGCGCTGAAACACGGCATAGCATAGAAAGTTTCAAAAAAGGCCAAAAACAACATATTATGGTAAGTCGAAAAAATGACTCGAAAAGCAAGGCTATAGTATGGCAAAAATGTCAAAAATGTCACGTCCCAAAAACAGCTAAAAAAAGCTTAAAACACAGTGAAATAGAGTGCTGAAACACGCCATAGCATAGAAAGTTGAAAAAACAGCCAAAAACACAATAATTCAACAAGTTGAAAAAATGACCGTTAAATGGTGTGCTGAAACACGCCATAGCATAGAAAGTTTTTTAAAAAAGCCAAAAACAACATAATACGGTAAGTCAAAAAAGGGCGCGTCCCAAAAACAACTGAAAATAGCTTAAAACAGCATTAAATAGCGTGCTGAAACACGCCATAGCATAGAAAGTTGCAAAAACGGCCAAAATAACATAATATGGTAAATCGAAAAAATGACCCGAAAAGCAAGGCTATAGTATGGCAAAAATGTCAAAAAAGGACAAATCCCAAAAACAGCTGAAAATAGCTTAAAACTGCATTAAATAGCGTGATGAAACACGCTATAGCATAGAAAGTTGCAAAAACAGCCAAAAACACAATGATACAGAAAGTTGAAAAAATGACCCGAAAAGCAAGGCTATAGAATGGCAAAAATGTCAAAAATGGCACGTCCCAAAAAACGCTGAAAATAGCTTAAAACTGCGTTAAATAGCATTTTGAAACACGCCATAGCATAGAAAGTTGCAAAAACGGCCAAAAGCACAATAAAACAGCAAGTCAAAAAAATGACCCGAAAAGCAAGGCTATAGTATGGCAAAAATGTCAAAAAATGACACATCCTAAAAACAGCTGAAAATGATTTTAAACTGTATGAAATAGCGCACTGAAACACGCCATAGCACAGAAAGTTAAAAAAAAAAAAGCCAAAAACAACATAATACGGTTAGTCGAAAAAATGACCCGAAAACCAAGGCTATAGTATGGCAAAAATGTCAAATTTCGAAATGTCCCAAAAATGGCTGAAACCTACTTATTATAGCTTGTAGAGTCGCGCCATAGCATATAATGTCGAAACAAAGGCCAAAAACGTAACATTACATTAATACCTTTTTTCGATGTGTTGTACTATTAAGTCATTGTTAATTTAATTTAAATAATTTAGCATTTTAAAAAAATGACCAAAAACTGCATAGTATAGTAAGGTGAAGAATGTCAAGTTTTGACATGTCCTAAAAATGGCTGAAACCTACTTATTATAGGTTGTAGAGTCGCACCATAGCATACAATGGCGAAACAAAGGCCAAAAAAGTCGTAATTTGGTATGTCAATAAAATGGCCAAAAACTGCATAGTATAGTAAGGTGAAGAATGTCAAATTTTGACATGTCCTAAAAATGCCTAATAACCACTTATTATAGCTTGTAGAGTGGCGCCATAACATACAATGTCGAAACAAAGGCCAAAAACATTGTAACATTACCTTAATACCTTTTTTCGATGTGTTGTACTTTTAAGTCATTGTTTATGTTAAAGCTTGAAATAATAACATTGTTTAAATCACTTTTGCCTCGTGTGATTTCCACCTTTGTCAGCTGCAGCTTTAATGAAGCTCCTGCGGTAACGGACATAACGCCTGTTTGTGTAAACTTCAGATTCTGACGACGCCACGAAGTCCAGGAAGGATGACGAGACGATGGGCTGGAAACGGTATCTCATAGATTTACGAATTTTTCTCCATTTTGGAGATGTTAAAACCCACTGAAAGCAATATGGGCATACAGGACAGCATCAACACGTGAAACACAGTAACTTTGGTTTTACATGTTTTTATAACATACTCCATTAATCCTTTTATTTCATTTTTATGACATACTCTCACTTTTTTGGCATTTTTTTGACATCGTAAGCTATGACTTTTTATGGCGTAGTATATTATGTTGTTATGTTTTTCCACATTTTTCGACACAAACTTCGACACACACTTTACTATGACTTTTTGTTTTTGTTTTTTGTCATATAATATGACTTTTTATGATGTATTCGTTTGAAAACATTCGTTTTTTCTATAACTTACTATACTATGAGCTTTCTGCTGACATTTTTATGCGATGTTTGTGTGCATCATCGTTTTAAGATGTTCGTGTGTGGCATCACTGCGACTCACGTCTGGAGGAGCCTCCACCATTATGTCTTGCTGGCGTTCTCGTAGATGACGTCAGAGGTGATGGACTGCTGCTTCTTCTTCTGCCACATCAACAAGACACATTGATGGATGAACACGTACTGCTCCTGCAGACAAAAAAGACGAGCGTTTGTCCACACACAGACACTGTCTCAGGGACATTTGTAGTTTGAAGGGCATTTTCAAACCTGTGTTGTATGGCGTTTTTGAATTGGACTCTGGTTCGTTTTCCTTCTCTCTGCCTAGTGCCACACAAGAAACAGGACTAGATCTTTGATATTTGGGCGGACAGGAGCTTCTTCCTGACACGTCAAACCACTAAGAGGAGATATGTTAACTTTTACTGATGCGCTCTGGTTTGCTTTTTCTGTGTGAAAAGACACAGAAAAAACATCCCAAATGACCTAAAATCCCACAAATATCCAAAAATCCTAGAAATGTACTAAAATCTTAGAAATGTCCTAAATTTCTAGAAATGTCCTAAAATACCAGAAAAGTCTTAAAATCCTAGAAATAACCTCAAATCCTGGAAATGTTCTCAAAATTCTAGAAACGTCCTAAATTCTTGGGAACAACCTAAAATCCTAGAAACGTCCTAAAATCCCAGGAATGTCCTAAAATCCTAGAAATGTCCTAAAATCCCAGAAATCTCCTGAATTTTGAAAAAATGTCCTGCAACACAGAGATGTCCTAAAATCCTAGAACAGTTCTAAAATCCCAGGAATGTCCTAAAATCCTACAAATGTCCTCAGTTTCTAGAAATGTCTAAATCCTAGAAATGTCCTAAATATTGAGAAATCTCATTAAATCATGAACTCACTCTTAAATCCTAGAAATTGTCTGAAACCCTTGTGTGTATGGGGCTGCAGGCCTCCCGTCATTTTCCAAAAGAGGCCGTCAT
The DNA here is from genome assembly GCF_026936395.1 of Plectropomus leopardus. Lineage (NCBI taxonomy): Eukaryota > Metazoa > Chordata > Actinopteri > Perciformes > Serranidae > Plectropomus > Plectropomus leopardus. The sequence goes on along the minus strand of NC_142197.1, from coordinate 2,882,509 downwards.
AGAAGCCAGTCAAGCATCCCTGAACTACAGTGAGTCTAAACCAACAGCTCTCACCTCGGTCTGGACCATAGACAGACGATGTGAACGCATCTCGGACACCATCCCCAGGATATCTGCAAACTCGTGTTCCCTGATGTGCTGCATGAGACGGTCCAGAGCGATGAACGTCCCCGTCCGGCCGACTCCGGCACTGAACCACAGACACGGACACAGACATCAAACCTCTGCTGATATCTTTGTAACGACAGGAGTCATGATGGCAGCCAAAACCAGAGGAAACGGATGACACAATGCGCATTACATCATCCGTCTAAAAGCATTTTTATGGCTGTGATTGTCAGGGCGGGATAACGACCTCCTGCTCGTGAATGGACACACGATGCTGAATAACAACCAGCAACTTTGTTTTTGTTCTAAAGGAAATAATGTGATTATTTAACTGTTTTTAAATAAGTGATTTAAAATTATTTTTCGATTTTTACAGTTTTATAAAGTTACTTAAAGTACCGAACACTGAACGTTTATTATTGGTTAAAGGCTTGCCAGTTTACTATCGTTGAGTTGACAAGCTGAATTTAAGATGTTAAAAAAATGTCGAACATATCGAAGATAATTCACTGATTTGAAAACATAGTAAGCTGTTTTAATTTCTGGGGCTTACGGCCTCCGTTTGCCTTGTTTGTCAAAGCACTTTGTAAACTGTGTTTTTAAAGGTGCTATATAAATAAAATTATTTTAGTTTTTCTGATGAAGAACATTACAGATCTGTTTGCAGCAACATCCAAAAAAACATTTTTGTTTAGCCCTTTGAAACTCGGAGTGACATCACTTTTCTTTTCAGACGGCTTTCACGAGTATTTGAATTGTTGAAAAATGGTCCAATTTCTTCCAAAACATGAAGGGAAAAAAGCAATGAGCAAACAAAAAACATATTTAAAAAAAAAAAACAAGGAAAAACTATATCTATAATGATCATAATTACATTATAAAAATGATGTTACAAAATTATTATAATTTTTCTTGGCTTTTTCTGGGTCATTACTTATTTCTTTTTTGTTTTGTTATGTTTGTTTGATTATTTTCAGGAACATTTTCTTGCTTTTACAAATTTCTTGCTAATTTTTGGATGATTTCTTTCATTTCTCGTTGCCTTCTTCACATGCTTTTTCGGGTTTCAAGGGGTTAACTCGAGTATAATGTTAAGATAATATCTGTGTTTTTGGAAACTGTCGGAGCTCCGTGTGACCCTCTGCAGAATCCTGACCTGCAGTGGACGATGATGGGGTCTTTGGTCCTGTTTGCCTGCTGACGGACGATGTGGACGAACTGCAGGATGCTTTCGATGGCGTTGACCGTGGGGACGCCGTGATCGGGCCATGAGGTGTAGTTCAGGTGCAGCACGTCCTGACTCTCATCAGCCTGCAGGAGGAGACGAACATCGATGAGAATATGTGAACGTACAACATGAAGCCGCAGCGTTCGCCTCCCGCCGGGCCCCCGACCCCCGACCCCCGGAGACCGGTACTCACGTATCCCAGTCTGAACTTCCTGATGGTCCACTCCGGAGACTCGGTTTCAGAGAGCATCTCCACACTGATCTCTCCGTACATCACCGGTTCATCTGTGAACGGCCAGTAGTGATCACATTTCACCTGGAAACAGCAAATATATCCAGAGATCATTCTGATCAGAGAGGAAGCCCACAGTTTCATCTTCAACATTAAAATTATGGAAATTATTAAAAGGAAAAGAAGCACATCTTCATGTTTGTGAAGCTGACACCATGAAATGTTTTTAAATAAAAGATGACGTTAAAATGAATTTTTTGTCTGATTGATTAAAGGACTAATCGTATCAGCTGTTGGCTAGTTTACTGTCTAACAAAAAATGTTGAATTTCTTAAACTTTTAATGTGTTTTGAAAGTGAAAATCTGAATTTGTAAAGTAGCCAAAGGTGTCAAATGTTGCAGAATAATGAAGCACGAAGAGAAAAGACTCAAGTAAAAATTCCCCAAATGTGTATTTAACCCTTTAAAACCTGGATCAATGTCAGGGTTTTTTTGTACTTTGATCTGACAGGAAAAGGCAGTGAGCAACGTGACAGAAAATATCCCGCAAACTGTAAAACAAAATCATAAAAGAAACAAGAAAACGACCTCAAAATTAGCTTTGGAAAAAAATGGGAAAATAAAAGAAAAACATGATAATAATTATGATGATTATATATTTCAAATGATTTTTATAGAAATGCATATATATTTTTTTTTTTCGATTTTCAGTACTTTTTGGGGTCATTTTTTTTTCTTTTTCTTTCTCCCCGTATGTTTTTGTAAAAAATTAAACCAATTTGCTCAGTTTCAAAGGGTTAAGACCAGTCCTGTTTTTTGCAGTAATGAGACTCACCCTCCGTCGTTCGTTACACTGCGTGAGCATGACGATAATCGGAGACTTCTGCTGCAGAACCATCTTCCAGAAATCATTGCGAGTTTCAGGCAGCGGCCCCTGAGTGGCGATGTACTCTTTACTGTGTTTGTAGCCCTGAAAAACACAGAAACACTCTGTTACTGTCAAAAAAAACACAAAATTACATCTTTAATCACAACACATATATGACCTTTTTTTTCTTAGTCAACACTGAGGAAATTGATTTTGTGGTAAATATCTACTTAAGTTTAGCTTTATTTGCAAAATTTAAAAAGTGTTCCACAAATTGAAAAAAAAATTGGAGATTTAGAAAATTATTTTTCTAAAAAGTTAGGGGGGAAAGAATAAAACAATAGAAAAAATATAGAATTTTAGAATTTTTTTTCGTGATTTTTTTAAGCACTGTTTCTACGTCTTTTTTGTTTGTTACTTTACTTTATCTTTCATTTTGAACTAATTTTCAGATGATTTTCTTGTACTTTTTACTACTTTCTAGTCAATTTTTTGAGTCATTTGAGTCATTTGAGTCCTGCAAATATATTCTACGACAACCAATAAATCTTGAGGTCAACTTGATTTAATTAAAATCAGTTAAAAATAAAACTTACTATAGAAAACAACACAAACATGGACACAGCTGCACTTTATTTGGCTCTTCAACTGACACTTTTCTACATGAGAGAGTTGTTTTGTAGTGTTTTTTTTTTTAAATAACAGTGTTTCTTGTCATCAGTGCGATCTGCTTCATATCTGCACTCCAAATGTTCCCTCAGGGTGACGACGGAGTGACTCACAGGGATGTAGTTGGCGTTGATGTAATCTGAACCTTCATCGTTGTGCATCGAGATCAACTTCACCCGACTGAAGTCGTCTGCGGAGAAAAAGGTTCATAAGATTTAAAGTCAGTTTATCAGCCGTCTCTGTTACATTTACAGAGAAAACATCAAACAGACAACACAAAACCGCCTCCGTGATCCGTGAGAAAAACAACAGTTTAGTGTTTGATTTGTTTTGTCTTTGATGTGAATATCAAATCTTTATTTTTTTATTAAAAATGAGACGAAACAAAGTATTAGACAGGTCTCACTGTCATAATTTAAACTGCATTCAACACATACTGTAGACAAAAACCAACTAGATGTTGATATAAACGCAGTTATGCAGTTTGAGACACGACTTTGTCCTCTTTTGCCCATGATGCTTTGCAGTTTGTGACTCACAGGGGAGGATGTTGGTGTATCTGTTCTTCGGCCTGTTGACGGGCAGGTCTGCTGCATCATGGGAAAGATCCAGACCGACACTCTTCAGCTCCTAAAAACACATCGACACGTGTAAAACGTCTGCAGCGTTCACTTTGATCCTGTGAATTCTTGAAGGCAGAAATCTGTGACTCCAGTCTGAGAAACTTCGCTGCAGGAGCTGAGTTTTAATACAGCGTCAGTGCAACTGTGTGTGACTTTTCGGCACAAAAACACCACATCTGATTAAAACTACGATTATTTGTACCTCAAACTGCAGAGAGAACTTGTAGGCCGAGTCTTTGCTCATTTCTTTGAAGTAGGCGTCAAAGTCGTCCAGCTGAACGGGACTGAAATAACACAATAATGCATCAGTGCGTCAGAAATTACTTTAATATAACGAGCATTTCATATTTATACCATCAATGTGGGGACTTTTTTTTTAACTACACAAACATCTAATAAATGTCCCCACAAAATATTTAAATCTAACAATCATATTTTAATGAATTTTTTTGACAATGATTTTTAACATATACATAAATATGTATAAATTATATCGGACAAGAATTCTTCAGAGCCGGACACATCTGTGTTACTGCTGCTGTTGATTAAATAAATAGAAAAATAAAATAAAATAAAATAAAATGTAGATGTATTCATTTATTGATTTCTAAGGACTTCATATAAGACATTATTAATTCGACCGTTTAACCTTCTAATGAAGACCAAAGAAACAAGCTTGTAATTTCATCGTGTCTTTATACTGGACCATTTTTGTGTATTTACACGTATTATTGTCAGATCTGCCCGTCTATATTTCCATATTCTCTTCTCTCTTCGTCTGAGCGTCAAATATTCTGTTGGCAGTTTCACTTTAATCTGCAGGATTAAACAGTTTGGATGTTGTCTGCTTCTGGCTGAAGGCTGTTATTAGTGCGATGACAGCACACGAACACACAAATACACAACATTAATAAATAAATAAATAATAAATAAACAAATAAATAAACAGATGAAAGCACAAAATGAAGAAGCCCACAGACTGACAGAGAGCCACGTGTTGCCGTTTAGTCTTGTTACCTTGTTAGCTTCCGTTTCTTTAAAGCTGTCTTGCTCCTATAAAATACAAACACGTGAAGTTCCTCATGATGATAAACTGACAAACATCAGTCAGTAACTATATTACATCATATTTTATAACACTAATCCTGCTTTATTGTTCACAACCTACAGGTCTGCAGACATTAGAGTTTGACCGATGTGCATGTTGATTCTTCATGAAAATTAAAATTCTTAGATTGAATTTTCTAATTGTCACCATGTTTTATTATTTAAAATGTTGAAATATTATGGCTCAGCTCAGAAATACCCAAAGATTTCCTTTGAAATTTAAATTATAAGAGTGTAAAAGCGTGTTTTATTTGTGCAATCATAGGGAACTAATGGGAATTATTTTCAAGGTCTACTTGGTGAAATTTTTGTATGGAAGTTAATGGCTGCCAATATTAAATTTAAATCACTTAACCTAATTAAAATGTTAGTTTCCATATATGTTTATTATATTTTACTTTGAATTTCATTTTTTTAATTAAATTGCAAACTGGATTTTGCAAGTGAATTTGATTTATATCCCAGTCTTAACTAATTTCTAATTAATTCATAATCAGTTTCATCCTAACTTCACAAAAGAGGCCTGACTGATATTTTTGAAAATTAAAATCATTTATTTAATCATTTAAATTAAAATCAATCATTTCAATACTATTTAAAATCAAATATCCAGTTTTACATGCTACATTTGTTTTTAGTTTTTTTTTCATATATCATTATGTAAACTTTATGCTCATGCTCATCTGATTTTCAGGCATAAAATTAAAACTAGAGAATTCATTTAAAATTTGAATATTGGCAGCCACTAACTTATTTAAAAGGCTAGTATAAAACTATCCATCGGTCAAACCCTCGAGAACAGAGCCTTAATATCACATCAGAGTATCAATATCATGCGCAGTGATTTGTTTAAATCATTTATCTCAAACAAACTGTTTTGTGCAAACACCTCCACATCCAACATGCAGCCTTTTTACATTTACAGTCTTTTATTTTTTACTCTTCATGCTTCTGTATTTACATTCTGGATTCAAATCTGGTCTTTTAAAGATTCACTCTCTGATTACATTACACCTCTCCGAATCCCAAAATATCCTCTAAGCTCAGAGCTGATGACATCATTCTAGATTTCGGGGGTTTGGCAGTCAGAAAGTGTATCTTTAACCAGAAACATGCACTACAACATCTATGCCTACTGGCTATATAGGAGATAAAAGCTACACTAAAATCAACACTACATATTAAAAATCTACTTCTTAAGTGTAAACAAACAAAAAGAGAAAGACAGACGGCATGCAGACACCAAACATGGAGCGAAGCTGCAGTTAGCATCAACAGTTAGCATCATGCTACATCCAAAGTGTTAGTGTGACTCTCTCTTGAGAGTTCGACCACAGACACAGCATTGCAAGACAAAGTTCAACATGTCAGAAAAATCATCTGCTGACTTCCCGTCAATCGAAGTGGACTTTTAAGCTTTTTCTTTTTTTTTTAGTTCAAAACACAGCTTTCAAGAGTTAAAGTACAAGTCTGGTGATATTCTATATTTTGTTCATGTCAAAAAAAAAAAAACGTGGAGATTCAAACCAACAATTAAATAATCTACTGACAAATATCATGTGTATCACAGCCTGATATCCCATTCCTTTGTTCTATAAGCTTCATTAAACAGAAACACAATTAAAACTAGAGGAAACTTAACAAACATAGGAAAGATAATTTACATACATTAAAAACAGAAGGCCTAAAACTGATTCTTGTGGCACACCAGATTTGATGTTAAGAGAGGCTGAGTTAGTGTCTTCGAAGGTGATGTACGGTAGGTTTTGTATAAAGTGTATAAAGTTTATACTGTATATGGAAACATCAGTTTTGATATAATCCCAATAAAATGATGGGCTTGAACTAGGAGTAATGACTCATACAAAGGAAGTAACTCAGCTCTTTGCATGATTTGGTATTTTAGCAGTTTAAAAACATTTTTATATTTAGCATATAGTTTTGATGGATAAACACTGGACAAATTGCAAAAGAATTATCACTTACAGAAGATGTTTTTATTTTATTTTGTGACTACTGAAGTTAATACAATCATTAAAATGCCTTTAACATTAAATCTGGTGTAAAGTGGTAAAAACGTAGTCTTTATCAAATGTTGTCAATCATACTTGTGTTTTTAGTGGTTTTACATTAGATCATATTTATTGTTGAAGCACAATATCTAATAAACATTTTTGATTTGGTCCAGATACACTAGTGTTGTCTGCAAACAACATTTTGGCTGCAAACATTAAGCTTATCATTTCTGTAAATTAAGAAGAAGAAGGGGCCTAATATGGAGCCTTGTGGAACACCATATTTAATGTTCAGGCAGCTTCATAAATTAATTGACTTTGAGTAATACACATATAACTTAGTGCTGTAAATGTAGTATATCTAATATTGCCAATGACACTTTTTTTTTGGCAGTTTTACATTGGATCATATTAACTGTAGAAGCTATATAAACGTTTTAGATTTAGGCGTGAATTAAATGAAATTAGTTTCTATAAGAATGAGTAAAATCAAATAACAGTTATATTATGAAGATTTCTTTGAGAAAAAAATATATCTGTGCTTAAACAATATATTAGATACCACTTTACAAACATTGGGCTAATTGCTTATGTAAATTTACAACAAAAAGGGCCTAAAATCAAGCCTTGTGGAGCACCAGAAACTGCAACAAACTGACAATAAAGAAAGCTGTAGAACAATCACATGGGCATCATCGGTCATATCTACGCTCAGTGGCTGATACAGCAACATATATGGTTACCCACATCAAGACTCTTTTCCCATAAAGAACAACATAAGCAATTTTAGCAAAAATCCCAAAACATCCGTTCATGTTTAACTTAGCGCGTTCAATCATTTGCAGGACATGATAAAGTTAACCAGAAACATATTAGTAAAAGAATCAGTTTGTCCTTGTTCTTGAAGCCCTCTAGCTTGCAAAAGTGCAAAACTTCTTCACATCTCATCAAGGGAACTAAAAGCCACTTCCCTAAATTTTTATGAGGGAATCATCCTGGACTGTCTTTTTAGAAGCATGTTAATGGAGACAAAAATAGGGCCAAGGATTGTGCCGTAAGCAATTAATTAAACGGATTTTGGTATTTTCATGTGATTTCTTGAAAATACTAAAAAACTACTATGATCTCAGACCTATCCTTGTTATCTACAGAAAACTACAGGATATCAACTAACAAATTCCATGTGGAGGCAACCAGACAACTAGATCACTCTGTTGTACAGAAAAATATAATCACATATTATCAGCATAAAAAGAAAACAAATTTCTTGCATGTCTACTAACTACATGTCCAAGAGAAGGAATGTAAAGGCAGAAAGGAGGGTGACCCAGAAAGGAGCCTTGAGGTACACCACATCAATCAATGCAGTGTTGATTATAGTCTTTTCACAGGATTTGTTTGAGTATTACAATATTTGGCCCAAATACAATAATCTCAATGATATCCTTAATAAGATAAAATTACTCACCAACATACACTTATTCTTTTCCTCAGATCAGTACACCAGGGCGACAAGACAGCAAATTTACTAGCATTGACAACTCTGTACGATTTGCATAAATATGAAATTCTGTATTTTGTCTACTAATTAACCCTTTGAAACCTGGATCAAACTCAATTTTCTTGTGCAGCAAAAACAAATTGTAAAAGGTGACAAGAAAATTACCTAAAAAAGTAGTTAAAAAAGAGAATCATTAGAACATTTTCAAATTAATAGGGAATATACCGGGAAAAAGGATATTCATAATCATTATTATTAACAATTATTTGCTTTTTTGGGGGGTCATTTCCATTCTTTTTTTGTTTGGCTACCGTCAGGTAATTTTCTTGTAACTTTTTTTTCATTTTTTGATCATTTTTATGTCATTTATTTTTTGTTGCTCATTGTCTGCTTACCATATTTTTTAAAGAAACCACGCCAATTTGCTCAGGTTTCAAAGGGTTAAAGGAGAGCATGTTAATAGAGGAAGGAACAGGGCCCAAAATGGACCCTTGAGGTACACCACATCTGTACATGTATTGTTGGTTATGGTGTTTTCGTGGGTTTTGTTGACAATAGGAGAAACAGAGACTATCACCAGACTTATCCTTTATTTCTGGATCCAAAGATGATCTAGTGGCTCTGCGCTGAGGGTAAAACAATGTCTCTGATCAATACTGTGGGCTGTGGCTCTGTTAAGACATGCCCCTGAAGTGAAGTGTTTTTGGCCAGCAAGAGCTTACTTACCAAGGATTAATATAAAAAGCCAAAAGATAGTCAGTCCAAAGGCAGGATGGCAGTAGGGTAAGGAAGGCAAAGAGGCTTCTTCGCCTGAAGGGGGTTCAAATAAGAAATAAAATAAAAACACACACACACAAGTAAAAATAAAGAAAAAGAGACACCAGGGGGCGATAGGTTGGGGACAGAACATGGTGCTCCATTAGTAAAGAGGCACAGAGCGTCGAGAGCTTTACATTAGTGCTGAACACAGAGTTAATGCATCATGCAGCCTTTTAGAAAGTGTCCCGTTGTCTCTCTGGAGGACAACAGGAGTCTGTTTGCTGCCGGACGTCAATGGCCGCTCTGTCTCATTTAACAACCTCAAGCCCGAGTCTGTGACATCACTGCGTCCTCCCAGCCCGGCCCACAATGCAACACTCAGCCAGGACCCTTATCATGTATAAACAGTCCACATTTTGTCACTCGGTGGTGACGCCAAACCATGTGACAGCCACCTTAATGAACCTGATGATCTCTTAAACATTTGTGTTGTTCGGGTCAAGACCCCACTGATGCAGATACATTTAAGATCTTATCTGTGGATTTGTTTTAGTTTTCAATCCCATCGGGGGTCAGTTTTCTGTTCCCAAGTATGGAGTTTCACAGTGGAAAAATTAAACAAACCATCTTATTGACCCTCAAGCTTTTTTGGTACAGACTGAAATATGTCTTTGGTGTGCATTATAAAAAAAACTACTGAATGTTGGACTTAAATCCTGACAGGTTCATAATCTTTTAAAGGCCCTATTCAGTTATGGTGGACACTTATTAATCTGCTGCTGTGGAGCTTGAATGTACTGAATCAAATTGAATTGAACATTTCTGACTTAAATCAAGATTTTTTTTCCAGTTTTGTACTTTTTTCATTGAGACAACGTTCTTGTACCACTTCTATTTATTTTATTTAAATTTTTTCTTTTTTGGGATTTTTTTTTAAACTGGCTTCTTTTGTGAAATGAAAGAAAATGTTTTGTGGAATAACATTTTTATATTTTTAAAAGTAAGGAAGGGTGTGTTCAAGTTAAACAGCAAGGGATGTTTAGCATTTTGGTCATTTGTATATCATTTACACACAAATGAAAAGATATTATATGTCTGCCATTAAAATTAAGGCATATGAATGGAGAAAATAACTGGACCTACAGCTGAGCCTTGGGGTACACCAAAGGCCAAAAAAAAGGAAAATTTTTGTGGATAATATGATACATGTTGTTATCAATATTCTATAATTTGGGTAACAAGACAAAAATCTGATATTGCTTGTTAAAGTTATCTACAATAGCATGTTATACTTTGTGTATTTGCAAAATTGTATATCATCTACATGCAAATGTAAAGATATTACGTCTTCCACTTAAATTAAGGCATTTAAATGGAGAAAAGTAAAGGACCCAGAATTGAGCCATGGGGTACACCGAATCTGTAAATGCACTGTTGTTTTGTTTTTTCATGCTGAAAATAGTACAAATATTTAATATTAAAATGTGATTTACAATCATTTTAGTCTCTCGAAAAAATAGTACAACCTCTTACCTCCTATTTTCCTCAGCGAGACTACTAGTATTACTGATGTTGACAGGGAATTATAACTGTTTACCACATTCTATAAGCATGATGTCTTACACAACAGTTTAATATTAATATATTATATTGTTTACATTGTGCCTGTTTGTTTTTCTTTGAGGGATTTTATCATTGTAAGTTTCAGAATTTGTGCATGCTAGTTAGGTTTGTTTTAATTAGCGACATTTTGAGATAAAAATAACGCACTTTGAGTGCAAAGAATCCTCATTTATAAAGATCTTTTCACACATTTATCTGCATCAGTAGTGACATCCCCTTTTCTCTTCACATCCACACTGCTGTAACACATCAAACAGCGAGGTCTGCTGACATGCACAGTCAAAGCGTAAACACAACTGCACCATCACATTGAGAAGACACTCTGATGGACATGTGCATTTAATGATGGAAGGTCAAATACAACAGCAGGTGAAAGCCAAGGTTCTGCCTTAACTGACCGTCTTTCAGCTGTTATATTAATCACAAATTTGTCATAAATAACACGTGTTGGGCTGAATCTGATCCATCAGCCACCATACAGGAGATACTTTTTTGCCTCTTCCTTTAAAACAGTCTAATTTTAAGAATAAATGACTGAAGTGTCATTTCTTGTTTTCAGGAATTTAACACAACTTTACTCCAAAAACAACGTTTTGTCCCTTTAATCCGAGATTAAGGGAAATCCTGAGCTTCATCAACAAACACCCCATTTCAGCTGGTCCAAACAAAGCAGGCGGGGGGAGGGCTAAGCTCATCATCATCATCTTCATCGTAGCCTCGCACTGCTTAAAGTGCCACAGATGCGCTAAAATCTGTGTTAAAATCTTTAATCTGCCTCCTCAATCCCCCACAGGGCCGCTAATCTGCCTTTGATTGGGTCTTTGAGGGTGTTTTCGATGACAGACTTTGACATCCAAACTGAGGATGTGGGTTTACTAACTAGACCTGGATTTTCAAGTCTGCTAAAAAACCATCAACTCAGGTCTCAGGACTGATTAGTGCTTCTATCATTTCAACTTCTCAGGTTCAAGTTTGAAATAAAGATGTTTTTTAAACATTTAATTGTGATTTGAGGATGAAAACAAAAGGAGGAGGAGGGTCCTACCAGTTATAAGGAAGCTTCCCATCTCTCTCAAACGAGGCAAAGTTAACGAACGTCTCTGCGCCGCACTCTCTGAAATAGAAAACATCAACAAACACATCAAACATGTGGAAACAGTGGTGAGAAGAGTTACGAAAAGTTTGGGGAAGTCCGAAATATTTGATGACTGATCAGTAAATAGAGGAAGTGAGTTGCAATGTACAAGAGTGAAAATAACTGAGACATAAACTGGAAACTGTTTTTAATATGAGTTTAGCAAAATGAGTTTAATTAAAAATATCTTTTTTATTATTTCATGATTACAGGTTGAGATAGACAAAAAACAAGAGAACCCATGAACCTAATTTTGCACAGTTAACCCTTTAACACCTGGATGACATCAGTTTTCTTGTGCTGCTTTCAGATGCCTTTTATAATCATTTTAACCCCTGAAACCTGTAAAAATGTTAGATTTCTTTCAAAAACTCACAAGACGCAACTTGCAAAATAAATATACTGCAAACTGCAAAAAAATTAGTAAAAGATGACAAGAACATTGTCTGGAAATTAGCAAGGATATTATCTATTATTATCAAAAACAAGAGAAAAGTCAAGAAAACTATATTTATAATTAAAATATAGAAATACAGAATTTACAGAGTTTAATTTTTTTAAGCATTTTCTTGAAGTGACTTTTTTTCCTTCTTTTTATTGCTAATTTCTGGGCCATTTGTTAAGTTGATTGCTGCCCTGCCATGTTTAAGCCAATTTGCTCAGTTAAAAAAAAGTGTTCACGTGATTAAGAAGTTGACTTAAAGTTGAGGAAAAAAAGTAAAATGGATAAAAAGTTGGGAATGACAAAAAAGTATACTAAAATTGGATGAGAGTTTATTGAATTGTGTGAAAATTATTTAACTAAAACATTTTTTAAATAGTTCATAGTTCAAGGTTAAGATAGACAGGAAACGAAAGACCCCATAAACCACATTTTGGTTAAATTTGTTTATGTGTTTAAGAGGCGTATAAAGGATTTATGGAAGAAAAAAAGTGAAAAGTTAGGATTGACAAAAATAATACTATTGTGTTTATGAAAGTTTATTTTCTTCCACTGAAAATAATTTTGTCCAAATAAGTTTGCTCATATATTAAGGAAGTTTACATATGAAAGTTGACGTTTGGAAGCCTAAAAAAGGACAAAATAAAAAAAAGAAAGTTAGGTAGCCTGAGATTGTCATCCGTCATCACTCACATGAAGACATATGCAATACTGATATAACGCTCAGCTGGGTGTCGACATTCAGTTTTTTATGCTGCTTAGTTTTGTGAAAAGAGGAAGTTGTTCATGCGTCTCAGTTTGTAAGAATAAAGTGTGACATGGCTCATAAAGACCAGAGGAGATAAAAAAAAAAAACCACTTCTGCAACAAAAAACAGGGTTTATACCGAATTATTTCCCGACACAATTCAGCCAAAAATAGTTCTGTTGAAACTGCAAAACTTCACTGATTGTATTTTTTCTTCCAGCTGCAGAGATTAATACCTGATTCATATGACTGTGTGTTTTTGGTGTTTTTGTACCTGGTCATCTGCAGGTGTTTCTTACGGAGGACCAGCAGAAACAGAACCAGCAGGCTGATGAGGAGGATGCTGAGGATGGCCAGAGCCGAGATCGCCGCTACGCTCGGGTTCATCTCTTTAGCTGCAGAAACAAACGTTATTGTTCAAACATTTTATGTCACAGACAAACTTTTATTTTCAACTCTTTTGTTTACCTGTTGTCTTGATTAAGTCAGTACAATATCTGTATCCCCAGGAATCATTTCCATCAGAAAAATTCACTTTCTCCATCACTCCTACTTTGTGTTTTTTGGGGTTTTTTCCAATGGCGGTTTGGCTTCTGTCAATAAAAACTCAATACTTCTAAATTACAAAGTGTTAACACAATTGGAAAAAAGCCAAAAAACATTTCTGAAACCTATGAAACTGGATTCATTAATTTCTCAATGTTAAAATTTTATTAACTATTAAATAACACGGTTGTGATTAAGGTATTTTAAATAGCGTTTTAAGGGATAATTAATGGATAAATGAATGTATTGCAATATATCTGCTGTGTTTAAGGGCAATTTAAGGAATAAAACCTGTTTTAAAATTCAACCAAAACACATATTTCAACTCTAACTAAAATTAAAAGGCATCTTTTATGTCATTTGGTACATTTTAAAACCTTAAAACTAACTTAACTTAACTTAAGGTCCTTAATAAATTTCTGATGATGATGCTTTTGTATATTTTACTTTGTATACTTTATGTTTTTTTATGTATTTTTAGGTTGTGTTTTGTTATTTATACTCCTTTATGCTCATTTGTGCAAAACAAATTCCCCTTAGGGCTATAAAGGTTTAATTCAATTTCTTAAAAATCTCTTCAACTGTGCAGAAAATATATAAAAACCCTTTGATGTATTTCATTACATTCATGAATAATCCCAATGTTTGAGTGAATCCCCAAATTTGCAACTTCACTGAAAATGTTTGGGTTCAAATTAAAAGGTAAAAAAGGTATTTTGTAAAATTTAAGGATTTTTTACCTCTTAGAATACTCTTAATTCATGCAGAAAATCCTTTAGAAATCCCTCAGTTTATTATTGTCCATTAACGTTTGCATTTATTTGTCCTAACCTCTTTATACTTCCAAAATCTCTTAACATTAGTAACAACTTTAATTTATTTGTCAAATTTTTCACAATGATGTGTAAATTAAGAGGTTTCTGGGGGGCAATAATAAAAATCTTGATTTAGATGAACGTGTTTTGTTATTTTTCAGGAGTAAAATGCACCAAAAGTCGGTCCAGCATCAGTGCAGAGCGCCACCTACCGGCGGTGCTGATGGTGATGTGTGCGGGCTTGCTGGCCGTGCTGTAGCTGAAGCTGGTGACGGTGCAGTTGTAGGTGGACGAGGGCATCAAACCGGACACCGTCACCACGTGAGAGTTTGCCGTCTGAGGCTCGCGAGCCTGAAAGAGACAACGGAAGATTTAAAACAATGAGATAGCTGATAACAGCTGAAAAAATCCTCAGAGATCAGATGTGTCTGACTGCTGTCGCCCTGCAGGAAACTCACAGGTATTATTCAGGAATTACTAATAATAATCACGGAGATAAAACATCCTGCTGATGCCATGCAGGGGATAATTTTACCATAAAAAACACTCACAGGTGGCTTCAGATATGTTTTATCAACTTTCTTTCATCTAGTTTTATTTCTAAACTTTTACTCAGATCTTTAATCTCAGAAATCAGTATGTTTTTATTTAATTAGCCGCATTAATTTGTGTTTCTACTTTCTACTGTTTTAAACATCTTGCAGTAAAGAAACAGGATTTTATATTTTTCTGTATTTTTAACATTTAAAAAAATAAAAAATAAAAAATGTACAGCTCATTTGTATGCCATCTTTCTCTAAATCTTAGTATAACATTTAATTTACTTTAATTTTTTTTTTTTCTGGTAATTTTCTAAAAACTTCCATTTAACTTTTTTACATTTTTTTTGGCCACGTCTTGTTTAGCTGCTCCATGTTTTTAAAGGAAATTAAACTAATTTGCTCAGGTTTCAAAGGGTTAAATGAACAAATTATACTTTCCTTTGTTTCTTTTTGTATTTTGTTCACATTCTTGACGTATCTTTTAATGTGTAGCTGTGAAGCACTTTGTAAACCAGGTTTTGCATAAAATTTAACCAACTCAGGAGCAACAGCTGAAGTAAAATAAAAGATGAGCTCTTCTCTCTGAACGCAGAACTCATGATTGTGCTTGTTGAGAACAAACTGTAGTTTTACCTTGAACTCCTTGCTGGGTTTGTTGGGTTTACAGAGGACCTGGTAGTAGTCGACCACTCCCTCCTCGGTCCACAGCAGAGTCACAGCTGAGTGGGTGGCGTTCACGGCGTACAGCGACCTGGGAGCAGCCGGCTCTGCAACAAAAACGGCGAAATAAACCTCCAGATCTCACTTTATAAGAAAGTAAAGCTGCAGGAGAAGAGCGGGTCTGAGCCGAGCCGAGCTTCAGCTGCCACTGACGCCGAGGACTAAAATACATGTAAACGCTCAGAAGAGGAAGTAAAAAAAATGAAGTTTCATATTCACTTTCAGGGTGAAAACAGAAGTCCGTTTGCAGCTGAGAGCTGCGGATTTATTTTTTTGTAGACAGACATCTGTCTCTGCAGTGGTCAGGGCTACAAAACGGTACTCATGTTGTTAAAGTATTGTTACTTTATAATTCGGCAGAAGTTAAAGTCCGTGTAAAATGATAATTAAAATGTATTCACAGAGAGATGACCAAATCTGAATGACCAAAAAAATCTCCACGTATGTAAAAGAAGGTCTTAAAATCATGAAAAAATGCACAATATTGTCTGATCTGAAACGCTGGAGGAGCGGAGGCCACGCCCATTCACGGGACTATGCTAATCATGCTTCACGTTTTTATTCTGCGTCATTATCAGGGGCGGGGTTATGCTGAGTATAGCTCCAGTGCGTCATCGAGCTATGGTTTTAGGTGAACGGTGAAAAAACAGTCAACCTCTAACTCCACAATTCAGTGCAACGAAGTAAAGATCTTTGTCAAATGTTTTCAACAATCAGTTTCCGACATTTATAATGTGTTTTGAAACAAATCTCTGAATTCACTTTACGCAGACATTAAGGTGCTCAAAAAATATAACTACTTCAGTGACAGTAAAAAGCATCTTTATAAAATTTTTGCAGCAATGAGAAACTTCAGATGCAATTTATTAAATCAATGTGTTACGTTCAAACGAGCAAAAACAACCGTCAGGGTTCATGCACATTTTTACAAATACGTTTCCACGACTTTTTCATGACTTTGAGGCAAATTTTAAAGATAACACATTCTCTGCAACATCCACTTTTACTCCTTATCAGGTCTTTGTCATTACAATAAAATAGCTTTTTTAAAATATGTATTTAGTATTTTTTTAAAAAAAGAACTGAACATTTAAATATAACTTTGCAACTGTTGTTTATGAAAGGGGAGGAGATGGTGCGAAAAGGGAAAGGCATGTTGAATATTTTTGACACCTGGAGAGAGACATGCCTTCCAAACATTTTGCATGTTTTCTTAAAAAAATGTTGGACTTCTTTGTTTACTTTAACATTTTTCTTGCAACTTAAAAAAAGCTTTTTTTGGTGATTTTTAAAGAAAACATTTTTAATTTTTTTTTCACCAAACATTTGGTGATTTTTTTTGTAATGATTATTCTTAAAAAGTTTCACCTGGTTTTTCTTTAAAATTTTTGGGGCAATTTCAAAAGAAAAATATTGGCATTTTTGGTGATTTTTTAAAGAAAGCATGTCACAAAGATGTGTTTTGTTAAAAATCACCAAAAAGGTTAAAAAAAAACCAAACAAACAAAAATTATATAAATGTGTGTGTGTGTGTGTGTGTGTGTGTGTGTGTGTGTGTGTGTGTGTGTGTGCTGACCCAGTTTGATGATGTTTGGCATGGACGTGTTCCTGCTGCGTTCTGTGCAGGCCGTCACCGTCAGGTTGTAGATGTCACCTGGAGGCAGAGGGAGGCTGGCCCGCATCACGTTACGAGTCACCTGAACACAAAAAACAATCACATTCAGACGTGAATAAATATTTCCGGTATGTTCTCGTGCTGCAACGGGGAGACAAAACAATGATGTTACAGTGAAGGATCAACTTGTTTTTTTGGTTTTTTTTTTATTTGACATAGGCATGGGGCATTTATAATTTTTGGTGATTTTTTTTAATTAGCTATTTTGGGTCATTTGTTTATTTTTGGCATTTAAAAAATCTTTTTAAACATTTTTGGCATTTTATTTCTTTTTAACATTTTTTTAATGATTTTTTTTCTTTTCTTTTTTTTCTTTAAAAAAATACATTGGTGATTTTAAAATAATAAATTAAACAATTAAAATAAATTAAAGTAAAAACATAAAAAATTGGGCTTTTTTTTTGGTGATTTTTAATAAAAGCATGACTTCACCACTCAATCACCAAAAATGATTTATCACAGCCAAAAACATGGATTTTCAAATTTCAGATGGTCCTTGAAGACCTCATGTGTTATTGTGCAGGTTTTTGAAACAAAATTCCATGACTTTTCCAAAACTTTCAGAGTATATTTAGTTTTCCAAACGTATTCCCGGCTTGGAAATTGATTTTTGCAGATTCTATAACTATGACAGTCTGAAACCTTCCAACAGGTAACAACAGAAACAAGAAAATCTATCAATAAAGAATCATTAGCTGCAGTATAAATAGCTGTATTTGTTTTAGATATTTTTGTATATTATGTGTTTTTGTACTATAGTATTATAGTATTGGTTTAGCTCTTGTTTCCTGAATCTGTGGCCTAAACAGAAGCCCGACACTGTTTATTCTATTTCAATCATTCAGGCCAATTAAACCCAAAATAGCCTTCAACCCTCAAACAGTTAACGGTGAGACGGAGGTCTGAGTCTGCGGGGAACAGAACCGGCCTCACGGAGGAGAGGATGAGTTAGAGGCGATGCGGAGACAGCAGGTCGTCCCTCGGCTGCTAATTGGACCTTCGAATGGACCCAGAGGATAAAATCAATAAGAGCCTGACTCGACCTGAGATAACGAGCTGCGGCTGCAGAAGCAGAGCTGCTCAAACGCTTTCAAACGGCACCAAAAACACAAAATACAGCTGCAGAATATAACAGGTCTGTAAAAGCGAGTTTGTGCGTCCAGATAAAAAGGGCCGGAGAATGTTTCATGGAGCAGGTTATACAGAAAATGTTCCGAAATTTACAGAAAAGGCCACGTTTTACCTGTAAGCCATGAGGTACCGAACCTTGATACTTTTATGGCATCGATACTATCAGGTTCCAAAAACTGCCTCATCATTCTGCACCAAATTCTGATCCCTAATGAGTAAATTTCATCAGCACCAGAGAGCCAGTAATAACCTGAACCTTGAACCAAAATCCAATAATGCTGGTGATTGGCCGTCTAACGTTACACGCCGTGGAGGCATACGGGAACCCAAAATGCACTTAAGTTTCCATCCTCGTCTGTAAAAACACAGACGCTTCACACACAGATCTCTACAATCAGCTCAGCTTACGGATTTGTATGAAACTTTGTCTTTTTTTTTTCAGAATCACTCATCGTTTTGTTAAACTTATTTCAGTTTTTTTTTTAAATTATTTAATTTTTTAAATGTAATTTTTATTTTATTTTATTTTATTTCATTTCATTTCATTTCATTTCATTTCATTTATTTTATTTTATTTTATTTTATTTTATTTTATTTTATTTTATTTCATGACATGACATGACATGACATGACATGACATGACATGACATGACATGACATGACATGACGTGATTCTACGCCAGCCGGGGTGAGGAGGGTTAGACAGAAGGTTAATTTCTCCTCCTTTAATACCCGTAAAATTTCTAAAACATATCGGCACAGCTGGATTTCTTATATGATTTACTATTATACTCTTTCAAAAACAAGTTTTGAGAAGTTTGATCTTTGACGACCAAATTCTAATCAGTTCATCCTTGAGCCAAATTTGAAGAAATTCCTTCAACGTGTTCTCGAGATATCGTGTTCACCAGAACGGGACCGATGGAAACACAACGCAAAAGCACAGCGTCACTCTGAGTAATCCACAATTAACACATTTTAAATACAGTTTTCTGTTTCAGTGCACTGATGTCATTTTTGACAATGAAGTTTATTGTAAAAAGTTAAAGTATTTCGCCTTCATCTCAAATCTTTGTCACATGTAATTGATAACCATATCTGAGGGATAATTGCACTGCATAATAGCATATTCATAGATAAAAAATGATGGCTGATAAATCTATATCGGAACCGATATCAGCTCTAAAATTAAAAACTAGTATTAAATTTAGTATTAAAAAAAGTACAGTTAAAAAACAGGTATTGATGTCAAGAAGTCGATACCAGTATCACATTGTTATATTTAAGATACTGAGCCATGTTTTCATATTTTATACTGACGGGGAGTCCAGCTTCCTCGCTATCCTGAAAAAATTAGGATAAATGGACGACTGAAGGACTCACGTCGATGGAGTAGCTCCTCTCTGGTCCTTTCTTGCCGACGGCGACCACCTGCCAGTGCAGCATCCGGGAGTGCGACAGGTCGATGAAGAGCTCGCCGTACGTCCAGCGAACGTACAGGACGCCGTGAGAGTAATCCACCG